>NC_045962.1:38240438-38415351 GCF_010909765.2 Amblyraja radiata
GAGGAGAGAGAGGGAGAGGGGGAGGAGAGAGAGGGAGAGGGGGAGGAGAGAGAGGGAGAGACAGACAGAGACGGAGAGAGGGGGAGAGGAGAGCTGGAACCTGCAGCCTGGAGCATTGCGTTCGGGAACCAGCCCTCCCATGTGACGATCCCCTCCCCACCCCCCGGGCTCTGGATTGAAGCCTCTGAACACGCGGTTGATGCCTGCTCCCCACTCCCCCCCCTCTTCCTCCTCCTCCCCCCCCCCCCCTTTCATGCATTATTTCTTGAGTTATTAATCAAAATGTTCAAAAATCTGAAATAATTAAGAAAATAAAGTCAGCTGGCTTTGGCTTTTGGCCCTGTAGCAGAGAGCTCCTCTCTCTCTCTCTCTCTCCCTCCCCCCCTCGGTCTCTGCCCCTCTCTCTCTGCCCTCTCTACCTCCCTCCCTCTCCATGCCTCTGCCCTCTCCGTGCCTCTGCCCCCCTCACTCTCTAGGCACGCCTGCGAGTTGGGGGCTATGCGTGAGTGGATAGGGCGGGGGATGGGGTAAAAGGAGCAAATGAATAATGTTAATTTAATATCAAGGGGGGTGGTTAGTGCGTGGGGGGTGGTTAGTGTGTGTGACGCCGCGGGCCCCCCCCCCCCAAGAAGGCTAGACCCAACGAGGTCTAGTATGGCAATAAAACACTCTTGACAATCGGTTTAGTGGCTATCTATTTGTTCAGGAACACTGCACTCCACAGGAGACTACCCTAAAGCATTGATCCAGAGGAGCATTAACCTGCACCTCTTGTCTGCCAAAACTTCCTTCAGAAAGCCCATTCCCATTCCTCGTTTTCCCCCCGTCTTCTGTAATTTTGCTTGATATGAAGGGGAACAATCCAACCATAAGCCAAAATACCACAAAGAGCACATGGCATATCCTCCTCATAAAACTGACACTTATGCCCCTGTCCCACTTAGGAAACCCGAACGGAAACCTCTGGAGACTTTGCGCCCCACCCAAGGTTTCCGTGCGGTTCCCGGATGTTTTTGTCAGTCTCCCTACCTGCTTCCACTACCTGCAACCTCCGGCAACCACCTGCAACCGCCGGGAACCGCACGGAAACCTTGGGTGGGGCGCAGTCTCCAGAGGTTTCCGTTCAGGTTTCCTAAGTGGGACAGGAGCATTAGCCTCTGAATAGTGGCATTACTTTTGAAATGAAACTTTATAGTTTATTCATTACTTCCATTGATACAAGTTTCACTTTGTCTTAATATTGGGAACAGTAAGTGTCTGTAGGAGTAACCCTGCACTCACAGAATTTTTAAGGGGTCAGATGGATCCCGCCGCATGGCTATCATTAACCAAAACTTCCAACCTTTCTGTCCCTATGCTGGACCTCAATATGGCAGTATATTCACGAATCATTGGCAAGACGGGATGTAGGTTTCACACAAATGCCCAAAAACAAGCATGATATAGATAACAATATAGACAAAGGACAGCTCTACAACAACTCTTCAGTGGTGCTGGAAATCTATAATAAAACTTGGGGGGAAATGGTAGTTGCTTTAATCAGCCGAGATAGGACTGAAACCTGCTTCATCGTCATTTGTTTTTCAATAAATTTTTTAACGGGTAGAAAATGTCTTTAGAAGTCTTAGAAGATTTGATGACACCGACTTAAAATAATGTCCCAAAAGGCAAGGAAATGAGATACATTTATAAATGCAACTGAAAGACTGGTGGAAGCAAATTCACCACTAACTCGCAAAATGGAATTGAGCACTTGCGGAGGAAACATTTGTATGACTATCGCGGGGGGGGGGGGGGGGGGGGGGGGGATAGAACAATTCGATATCTGAACCAAAAAGCCTTACCCAAAGAAAATGTTTGATGGCTTAATACTTCTGATCCTAAACTATGTAGGCATTATCACTCTCAAATTCTCCTTTCCTACAAAAGATTACATTTAAACCAAACACAATAACCGATCTTAACCACAGGACAATCAAAACTAGTAGCAAATTGGATTTATTAGCAAGACGATGTTCACTCCTCCAGCTTATTAAAAGTTCTCCATTAGGACAGAACTTCAGAGACCAAAAATAGCCCCAAAAGTCATATGATCTCAAAAGTCAGCTAAATGTAGCACTACCACCATCTGCCAAGACTTATCCAATTTACGACAAGAAATTACTTTCAACATGGTCAAAGCAGCTGATCAGATAGAAGCATCCAGAAACAAATGCGAATAACCACAATGCTTAGGAAATCACAAAAAGTGTTTGTGTCATTTAAAGTATAAAATAGCATTTAATAGAAAGTGGAACTGTTTTTGAAAGGAAAATCATGAACGACATAAAACATCGTGCTCAAGATTTAGGTGAAATTAAGCATTTAATCATAATCATACTTTATTAGCCAAGCAAGTTTTGCAACATACGAGGAATTTGATTTGCCATACAGTCATACTAATAAAAATCTACAATTTGAGAGGGAGAAGGTTAAATCGGAGGTGTCAGTATTACAGTTGAACAAACAGGACTATGGAGCCATGAAGGAGGAGCTGGCCAAAGTTGACTGGAAAGATACCATAGCAAGGATGACAGTGGAACAACAATGGCAGGTATTTCTAGGAATAATGCAGAAGGTACAGGATCAGTTCATTCCAAAGAGGAAGAAAGATTCTAAGGGGAGTAAGGGACGACCGTGGGTGACAAGGGAAGTCAGGGACAGTATAAAAATAAAAGAGAAGAAGTACAACATACCAAAGATGAGCGGGAATCCAGAGGATGGGTAATGTTTAAAGAGTAACAGACAATACAGGGAGAAAAGGTGAGGTACGAAGGTAAGCTAGTCAAGAATATAAAGGAGGATAGTAAAAGCTTCTTTAAGTATGTGAAGAGGAAAAAATTAGTTAAGACCAAAGTTGGACCCTTGAAAACTGAAAAGGGTCCAACTTTATTATGCGGAACAAGGAAATGGCAGATGAGTTGAACAGGTACTTTGGATCCATCTTCACTAAGGAGGACACAAACAATCTTCCTGATGTACTAGTGGCCAGACGATCTGGGGTGATGGAGGAACTGAAGGAAATCCACATTAGGCAGGAATGGTGTTGGGTAGACTGATGGGAATGAAGGCTGATAAATCACCAGGGCCTGATGGTCTGCATCCCAGGGTACTTAAGGAAAATCATGGAAGCATTAGAAATGCTTTAGAAATCGTGGAAGCATTGGTGATCATTTTCTAATGTTCTATAGATTCATGATCAGTTCCTGTGGATTGGAGGGTAGCTAATGTTATCCCACTTTTTAAGAAAGGCAGGAGAGAGAAAACAGGTCAATCAAAGAAGATGAAATAGCGGCACATTTAGATAGCAGTTTAATGTGGATAAATGTGAGGTTATCAATTTTGGTGACAAAAACTGGAAGGCAGATTATTATCCAAATGGTGTCAAGTTGGGAAAAGAGGAAGTACAACGGGATCTGGGGGGCCTTGTTCATCAGTCAATGAAAGTAAGCATGCAGGTACAGCAGGCAGTGAAGAAAGCAAATGGCATGTGGCCTTCATAACAAGACGAGCTTAGTATAGGAGCAAAGGGGTCTTTCTGCAGTTGTACAGGGCCCTAGTGATGCCACATCTGGAGTATTGTGTGTAGTTTCCCCATATTTGAGGAAGGACATTATTGCTATTGAGGGAGTGCAGCGTAGGTTCACAAGGTTAACTCCCGGGATGGCGGGACTGTCATATGCTGAGAGAATAGAGCGGCATGGCTTGTACACTCTGGAATTTAGAAGGATGAGAGGATTTTATTGAAACATATAAGATTAAGGGTTTGGACACACTAGAGGCTGGACACATGTTCCCGATGTTGGGGGAGTCCAGAACCAGGGGCCACAGTTTAAGAATAAGGGGCATGTCATTTAGAACGGAGATGAGGAAACACTTTTTTACACAGGGAGTTGTGAGTCTGTGGAATTCTCTGTCTCAGAAGGTAGTGGAGGCCAATTCTCTGGATGCTTGCAAGAGAGAGCTAGATAGAGCTCTTAAAGATAGCGGAGTGAAGGGATATGGGGAGAAGGCAGGAACGGGGTACTGATTGTGGATGATCACCCATGGTCACATTAAATGGCGGTGCTGGCTCGAAGGGCCGAATGGCCTATTCCTGCACCTATTGTCTGTAGTTGCCATTCAGCTTAACTCAGTATAACTATAACCAGTTACCGTTAAATGTTATCTGCCTGTAATTATGTGGGTGGGATTTATTACGTAGTAGGAGGTGAGTTTGCGGCTGGGATTCACGCGCCAACGAACTAGTAATTCGTTTTTTAGTTATAGTTTGAAGAAGCATGGGGGAGAGCTTTCCACCATGCACGAGTTTGACTACGAGAAATATCAGAATGTACTTAAACAAGAAGAAGTTTGGATGAATATCTTACTGTTTTTACTACGACAATAAAGAAACTATTAATTAAGAGACTGTATTTTGAAGATTTATCTTTGGACGGCATTGAATGTCTCTGGAGAACTCGTGGATGCATATCAATATAATCTCCTAACCCCAGTCTTCATTCTTAGTGGCTAGAGGAAAGATTCCTTGAACAATATAATAATCTGCCACTACATTGTCTATTGTCCATCCGATCACAATGGATCTCGTTTACATATGACATCACAATGGGACAGGGGTGGGAGATTGCAACCTTCATGTGTTTCCACGAATGCAATCAACCTGACTAAGATCAAATAGAACAAGTTGTCCTCCCCCTCCCTATCTACCCCCTCTCCCTCTCTACCCCCCCCTACCACTCTAGGGAGCGGTGAGTATTTGGACCTACGGGTGAGTGGTGGAATATTGCGTTCGGGGACCAGCCCTCCCGTGACGCCGCTCGCCCCCCCTACCCCTCAATATCTACCCTCCTCCCCTCCCTCTACCTTCCGTCTCTACCCCCCTCCCTCTCTAAACGTGCCTGCGCAGCTGGGGGCTATGCGTGAGTGGATAGGGCGGGGCATGGGGGAAAAGGAGCAAATGAATAATATTAATATAATATCAAGGGGGAGGGGAAAGTGTGTGTGTGTGTGTGTGTGTGTGTGTGTGTATGTGTGTGTGTGTGTATGTGTGTGTGTGTGTGTGTGTGTGTGTGTGTGGTTAGTGTATGTGTGTGAGACACCGCAGGCTGCTGACACACTCCCTCCCCCCCACAACCGCGTGCTATGGGGACGGGACATAACGGGTCCCACTTTGTCTAATTGTCTATAAAAAGCATCAGAACACACAAAATACATTTTAACATCAACATCCACCACAGTGACTCTTCCACATTCCTCACTGTGATGGAAGGCGAAAAAAAATTCAATTTCATCCCTTCTTCGTCCTCCGCAGTGGGGCTCAAAGTCAGTCCCGAGCAGGCCTCCAGCTCCATGATGTTTGGGCGCAGAGCGACCGGAGATACGACCCGGGAAACAATCGCATCTCCAGCAATGTTGGAGATTGAAAAAAAGTTTCCCCGACATCCCCCACATAAAACAAACCAGAGAACATTAACAAACTTTTTAAACACACTAAAAATAACAAAAAAAAGACAAAAAGGACAGAGAGACTGTAAGTGAGGCTGCCATCGAGGCGCCACCCAGTGGAATACGGTGATATGTATTTCACAGAAATGGCAAGGAGAGCTATATTTTGTCAACAAAATTAAATGGAAGAACCGGTTGAGAGGCTAAATTGCACGATTTGTGGTCATGTGTAGTTCATTCACTTGCCACTACATAGAAGTTGTGGTTTTCAGACAAATGCTTTTCTAAGCAAATTCTCAACATCAGAACATCTTCTGTATTACGTAAGAATTTTTATTAAAACAAACCAATTAAAAAAAACAAGAACTAGTTATACCACATTCTGAACACACTTCCAAATGATGCTCCATCAGAAATCTTCATCATCAATTTAATTGGTGCAGAAGGTAGACACAAAATGCTGGAGTAACTCAGCGGGACAGGAACATCTCTGGAGAGAAGGAATGGGTGAACTTCTGTTTGAAGAAGGGTCTTAACCCGAGACGTCACCCATTCCTTCTCTCCAGAGATGCTGCCTGTCCCACTGAGTTACTCCAGCATTTTGTGTCTACCTTTGATTTAAACCAGCATCAGCAGTTCTTTCCTGCACATTATTTTGTGCAGAGTTACATAAAAGTACCCTGCACCTCGTGAACTGTGCACAGAAGTCTATGCAACAATGTAATTGTGGCCTGATTACACGCCAAGAGGAAAACAACAACCAGATTAGATCACCAACAAAATGATCCCTATTAAAATGGCCTTATTTGTGGATGGTCCAAGCACCATGTGTGCAGGGTAAAGCTCAAGAAACATCAACCTTCAGGACCATAAAAACATGTATTTTCAGGATACAGATCAAAGCACAATGAGCAAGTTAAACAAGAAAATTGCATTTTTAACATGCTACAGGAGTGTAAACATTTTAACTAAAACAATTTCAAACAAGTTTTGTCAGTTGAGAAACTACACTCTACCATTTTGCTGAATTAACAAGGAAACCAATATAGCATTACTTTCAAAAACTATTTCAAAAACAAAGTTGACTGAAATGAGAAATATGGCCATTTTATCTAAAAGACAGACACAAACTGCTGCTGTAAATCAGGTCATCTCTGGATAAAAAGGATGGGTGACATTCAAGACCCCTTTTCAGACATCTTATTACCTTTCTATGCACAACCGGCTCCCTCACACATTTTTGACTACCAGCTGGCACGATTGTCTATTCAAGATTTTTAAAGGGGAAGGTGTCCATGAACATACATGGTGCTTTTGCTTTCAAGTAATAAACTTCAAATCATAAATAAGGTCATAAGTTATAGGAGTAGAATTAGAGCATTTGGCCCATCATGTCTACTCCACCATTCAATCATGACGGATCTATCTTTCCCTCCTAACCCCATTCTCCTGCCTTGTCCCCATATTATTATTATTATTATTATTATGTGTATTATTATAACCTTTGACACCTGCCAATACTTAAAGCACATCCAGCCCAGGAGATAATTCAGGTTATTATCCAATCTTATCCTGCTGACATCCTTTCCACATCCACTCTATCTATGCCTTTCATTTATCTGTACGTTTCAATGAGGCCCCCCCCCCCCCTAAACCTTGTAACTCCAGCGAGTCGATGGCCCAGTGCTGTCAAAATCTCATCATATGCTAACTCACTCATTTCTGGAATAATTCTTGGAAAGAGAGTGATGGACTCAGCCCAGTCCACCACAGGTACAATCCTCCCCACCGTCAAAAGCATCTATCATCAAGAATCACCATCAACCAGACAAGGCATTCTTCTCACTGCTATCATCATGCAGGAGGTACAGAAGTCACCACCAGGTTTAGGAATGGCAACTTTCCTACAACTATTAGGTTCTCGAACCAACCTGGACAACCGTGGCCTTCAACACTATAATCCCAACCAAACCCATTTCCAAACTCTGGACCTGGGATCCTGCACTAGATCCTGAACCCCTTGACCCAGTGGCCACAAGCAACACAAATAAGCTCTCCAAAACAACCTCTAGGATAATTCTCAACACCGTTGCCCCACAAGGATGCATCCTCAGCCACTTTACAATCAACTGTGTAGCCAAATTCTGCACTAACTCCATTTACAAGTCTGCAAATAGCACCAATGTGGCAAACCTATTCTCTAACAATAAGGTAGCATCCAGGAGATAGAGAGCTTAGCAAATGGTGCCAAGACATCAATGTCTTTCTCAAAATCAACAAAACGAAGGAGCTGGTCATCAACTTGAGGAAACAGCGTAGAGTACACGCCCCAGACTGCATCAATGGTGCTGAAGTTGAGATTGTTGAGAGTCTTGAAGCATAAATATCACCAAAGTTTGTCTTGGCCCAACCACATTGACGCTATGGCCAAGGAATCACACCAACGCCTCTACATCCTCAGAAAATTAAAGTAATCGGCATAACTCATCAATTTCCACAGATGCACCATTGAAAGCATCTAATCAGGATGCATCACAACTTGGCTGCATCCCCCCCCCCCCCCCCTCCCCTCCCCCCTATAATGTACTCCATCTCCAATTTATATTGCCTCGGGAAAGCAGCCAACATAAGCAGAACCAATTGCACCTCAATCATTTCCTCTTCTATTAGGATCAAGATACAAAAGCTTAAAAATACGTACCAACAGATTTAGAAATAAATACTTCCCTGCTGCTATCAAACTACTGAACAGACCTCTCTCAAGCTAAAAATGTGCCCCAATCTCCCAATATACCTTGTTAAAAACCTTGCACCTCTTTTAAAACTTGCACTTTTTCTGTAGCTATAACACTAAACTGCACTTCACTGTATTGCAGTACAGATGGCAATAATAAACCAATACCAAAATTGTAGCCATGACAAAAGTCAGGATAAACTTGTCTCTTTTTCTATCAGAAATAAGGGTAAAGGGAGAAACAATTGGGGTGTATCAAATATTAAGTATTTGGAAAGAAGAAAATTGGAATGAAAGCCAGGAAGCAGATATTTAAAGCGATTGGCAGATTTAGTGAGGAGATCAACTTCTTTTCCCCAGAGGTACTCCCAGATGTTGTGAGTAGGGAACAAGAGACAAATTATTGACTGACGCTCTCTGTCTCCATCACAAGAGATAGACTATCGACTGACGTCCCGTGCAGAACTTCACTACTAACTTCCAACCTGCCCTCAAATTCACCAAGACTATCTCTGACACCTAGCTCTCCCCTTTCTTGTTATCTCTGTCTCCACAGGAGACAGATTATTGACTGACATCTACCACAAACCTACCAGTTATCAGGACTATACTTCTTCCCACCTTGCCACTCACAATTCCACTGTCACCGCCACATCTGCTCCCAAGATGAGGTTTTCCATGCCAGAACATAGAAACATAGAAATTAGGTGCAGGAGTAGGCCATTCGGCCCTTCGAGCCTGCACCGCCATTCAATATGATCATGGCTGATCATCCAACTCAGTATCCCGTACCTGCCTTCTCTCCATACCCTCTGATCCCCTTAGCCACATATAACTCCCTCTTAAATATAGCCAATGAACTGGCCTCGACTACCCTCTGTGGCAGAGAGTTCCAGAGATTCACCACTCTCTGTGTGAAAAAGGTTCTTCTCATCTCGGTTTTAAAGGATTTCCCCCTTATCCTTAAGCTGTGACCCCTTGTACTGGACTTCCCCAACATCGGGAGCAATCTTCCTGCATCTAGCCTGTCCAACCCCTTAAGAATTTTGTAAGTTTCTATAAGATCCCCTCTCAATCTCCTAAATTCTAGAGAGTATAAACCAAGTCTATCCAGTCTTTCTTCATAAGACAGTCCTGACATCCCAGGAATCAGTCTGGTGAACCTTCTCTGCACTCCCTCTATGGCAATAATGTCCTTCTTCAGAATTGGAGACCAAAACTGTACGCAATACTCCAGGTGTGGTCTCACCAAGACCCTGTACAACTGTAGTAGAACCTCCCTGCTCCTATACTCAAATCCTTTTGCTATGAAAGCTAACATACCATTCGCTTTCTTCACTGCCTGCTGCACCTGCATGCCTACTTTCAATGACTGGTGTACCATGACACCCAGGTCTCGCTGCATCTCCCCCTTTCCTAGTCGGCCACCATTTAGATAATAGTCTGCTTTCCTGTTTTTGCCACCAAAATGGATAACCTCACATTTATCCACATTATACTGCATCTGCCAAACATTTGCCCACTCACCCAGCCTATCCAAGTCACCTTGCAGTCTCCTAGCATCCTCCTCACAGCTAACACTGCCCCCCAGCTTAGTGTCATCCGCAAACTTGGAGATATTGCCTTCAATTCCCTCATCCAGATCATTAATATATATTGTAAATAGCTGGGGTCCCAGCACTGAGCCTTGCGGTACCTCACTAGTCACTGCCTGCCATTGTGAAAAGGACCCGTTTACTCCTACTCTTTGCTTCCTGTTTGCCAGCCAGTGCTCTATCCACATCAATACTGAACCCCCAATGCCGTGTGCTTTATGTTTGTATACTAATCTCTTATGTGGGACCTTGTCGAAAGCCTTCTGGAAGTCCAGATACACCACATCCACTGGTTCTCCCCTATCCACGCTACTGGTTACATCCTCGAAAAATTCTATAAGATTCGTCAGACATGATTTACCTTTTGTAAATCCATGCTGACTTTGTCCAATGATTTCACCACTTTCCAAATGTGCTGCTATCCCATCTTTAATAACTGACTCTAGCAGTTTCCCCACTACCGATGTTAGACTAACTGGTCTGTAATTCCCCGTTTTCTCTCTCCCTCCCTTCTTAAAAAGTGGGGTTACGTTTGCTACCCGCCAATCCTCAGGAACTACTCCAGAATCTAAAAGAGTTTTGAAAGATTATTACTAATGCATCCACTATTTCTGGAGCTACTTCCTTAAGTACTCTGGGATGCAGCCTATCTGGCCCTGGGGATTTATCGGCCTTTAATCCATTCAATTTACCCAACACCACTTCCCGACTAACCTGGATTTCACTCAATTCCTCCAACTCCTTTGACCCGCGGTCCCCTGCTATTTCCGGCAGATTATTTATGTCTTCCTTAGTGAAGACGGAACCAAAGTAGTTATTCAATTGGTCCGCCATATCCTTGTTCCCCATGATCAACTCGCCTGTTTCTGACTGCAAGGGACCTACATTTGTTTTAACTAATCTCTTTCTTTTCACATATCTATAAAAACTTTTGCAGTCAGTTTTTATGTTCCCTGCCAGTTTTCTTTCATAATCTATTTTTCCTTTCCTAATTAAGCCCTTTGTCCTCCTCTGCTGGTCTCTGAATTTCTCCCAGACCTCCGATATGCTGCTTTTTCTGGCTAATTTGTACGCGTCATCCTTCGCTTTGATACTATCCCTGATTTCCCTTGTTATCCACGGATGCACTACCTTCCCTGATTTATTCTTTTGCCAAACTGGGATGAACAATTTTTGTAGTTCATCCATGCAGTCTTCAAATGTCTTCCATTGCATATCCACCGTCAACCCTTTTAGAATTAATTGCCAGTCAATCTTGGCCAATTCACGTCTCATACCCTCAAAGTTACCTTTCTTTAAGTTCAGAACCATTGTTTCTGAATTAACAATGTCACTCTCCATCCTAATGAAGAACTCAACCATATTATGGTCACTCTTGCCCAAGGGGGCACGTACAACAAGACTGCTAACTAACCCTTCCTCATTACTCAATACCCAGTCTAAAATAGCCTGCTCTCTCGTTGGTTCCTCTACATGTTGATTTAGATAACTATCCCACATACATTCCAAGAAATCCTCTTCCGCAACACCCCTGCCAATTTGATTCACCCAATCTATATGTAGATTGAAGTCACCCATTATAACTGTTTTGCCTTCGTCGCACGCATTTCTAATTTCCTGTTTGATACCATCTCCAACTTCACTACTACTGTTAGGTGGCCTGTACACAACACCCACCAGCGTTTTCTGCCCCTTAGTGTTTCGCAGCTCTACCCATACCAATTCCACATCCTCCAAACTAATGTCCTTCCTTTCCATTGCGTTAATCTCCTCTCTAATCAGCAACGCTACCCCACCTCCTTTTCCTTTCTCTCTATCCTGAATATTGAATATCCCTGGATGTTCAGCTCCCAGCCTTGGTCACCCTGGAGCCATGTCTCCGTGATCCCAACTATATCATAGTCATTAATAGCTATCTGCACATTCAACTCATCCACCTTATTACGAATGCTCCTTGCATTGAGACACAAAGCCTTCAGGCTTGTTTTTACAACACTCTTACCCCTTATACAATTATGTTGAAAAGTGGCCCTTTTTGATTTTTGCCCTAGTTTTGTCTGCCTGCCACTTTTACTTTTCACCTTCCTACCTATTGCTTCTACCCTCATTTTACACCCCTCTGTCTCTACGCTCACACATTTAAGAAACCCTTTCCCTTTAACTCCATCCTCCACTATCCCATTCGACACCCCACCCCCCTTATTCAGTTTAAAACCACCCGTGTGGTTCCAAGATGTTCTCATTCTTTAGTAAACATGGGTTCCTCCCTTCTGTTATAGATGGGTCCTTCAGACGTGTCTCCTCTGCGTACTATAGATCTGCCCTCCTCCCCCCCCCAGATACAACAAGGATAGTTTCCCTGGTCTTCACCTTTCACCCCATTAGCCTCCGCATCCAACACATCATCCTCTGACATTTCCATTATCTCCAACATGATTCCACCACTAATCACACCTTCCCATCCACCCATTCCCGCCTTCCATAGAGACCGTTCCCTCCATAACTCCTTGGTTCACTTATCCCTTCCAAATCTAAACCACCTGCTCCCCAGGTACTTTCCCCTGCAACAGCTGTCCTTATACTCCTCCCTCAACTCCATACAAAAACCGCGACAGTCCTGTCCAGGTTAGACAGAGGTTCACATGCACCTCCTTTAACCTTATCGTCTCCATCCAGTATTCTCGATGTGGGCTCCTGTACATTGGCGAGATAAAGCGTAGAGTAGGCGACAGTGTCACTGAACACTTTTACTCGGTTCGCCAGGGCCTACTGGATCTCCCGGTTGATAACCATTTTAACTACCCTTCCCATACTGATATTTCTGTCCTGGTCATCTCTGTTGCCAGAGTGAGGCAAATTGGAGGAACAGCGACTCATATTTCGCTTTGGTAGTTCACAACCCAGCAGTATGAACACCGAGTTCCCTAACTACAGATCAATCATACAAACACTTACCCTCCCCTCCCTTCCTCCACTAAAAGTCAGTTAACCAGTTCGCAACATGGATCCCATTTTTGGGATCACATCTACCCTAGCCAATAATCATCCGATCAAGGAACCTTTCTGTAGGAGCTCATCAGTTGCGGCCCTGATTTGTCCTGATCTTTATCGTTTCCAGTTTTTAGTTTTAAGTAGTTGAGATAGGTACTATAAGTGTATTTTAAAAAGCATTTGGACAAGTACATTAATAGGAAGGGTTCAGAGGAATATGGGCCAAACGTGGGCAAATGGGACTAGCTTAGATGGGGCATCTCGGTCAGTATGTGCGTGTTGAGTTGAAGCGCCTATATTATATCGCTGGTGACAAGGTTTCACGGTGTAAATGAATACCTGAAGATCTACATTAGGAGTAGCAGCCATAACCAAGGATCTACATTGAATGGAGCAACCTGGATCAGTCCTACACTCCAGAGCATCAAGATTGACAACAGCCAGGTTCACACTCGAGGATCCACATTGGCTGCAGTATCCAGGTCCACATATCCAGCATACTCAAGGGTCTACAGAATGTCGCAGCCTGGACCAGTTTCACACTCCAGAGCACTGAGATTGACAGCATCAGCCAGAACCAGGTATTCACACTACCGAGAATCCACAATTAATAAAACCACGACCTCACGTCCACACACCTGAGGATCTACACCGACTGCAACTGGTGTTCACATCCATTCCTTTACCAAAAGTTCACCTGCCCACCCCCCCCCGTTCTGCCACTACCTCCCTGCAGCCACCCTGTTGTGACGGGAGGAGTTACAGTCTTCAGGCACCACTCACCTTGGCTCTCGCAACCTCCAACTTCCTGCGTCTCTCTGCATCCTCCATGATCAAAGACACTGAGTACACACTCCACAAGCAGCACTCACGAACTAAGCAACCATCGGCAGACCCAAGCTTTCAACATGGCTGCTCCGCACGAACGCCGCGCCTGTCTTTCTACCCGCTACGACACCGTAGCAAGTGCCCCGTCCTTCACCAATCACATCGCTGCTTCTCACTGGTGACGCAGGCGGAGTTGTGGTAGCGCCCCCTCCCCGCCTCGGGAGGCGCGACGGTTGAACCTTCCAACCAATCAGCCTGCACGGAATACGAGCCACCTCTCATTTCAAACGCCAACGGCACTGCCAAACACCGATTGGTCAATGTATCAACCAATCATGTAAAGGACAACCGATCCCGGGAAACTCAAGGTAACCAATAAGATGCCAGCTGCGGTCAATGACCAATAAGATGCCAGCTGCGGTCAATGACCAATAAGATGCCAGCTGCGGTCAATGACCAATAAGATGCCAGCGGAGGTTAACAACCAACGACACGGCAGCGGCGGTTAACGCGGTGCCGCCGCGCGCGCGCATGAGCCCTGTGCTGCCGCCGCTCGTGCTGCCGCCGCTCGTGCTGCCGCCGCTCGTGCTGCCGCCGCTCGTGCTGCCGCCGCTCGTGCTGCCGCCGCTCGTGCTGCCGCCGCGGGACGGCAGCTGGCGCGTGTTGTCAGAGCAACATCTCTGAAGAAGGGTCTCGACCCGAAACGTCACCCATTCCTGCTCTCCAGAGATGCTGCATGCCTGTCCCGCTGAGTTACTCCAGCATGTTGTGTCTACCTTCGGTTTAAACCAGCATCTGCAGTTCCTTTTTACACATCTCGCGATCAGGGACGCGGAGAAAGAACTTGCAAGATGTTGATCACTTGAAAAGGAGTTCAGGAGCAGAGACGCCGAGCCATAAGAAGGAAGAGCGGAACTACGGGATATCACATTCATCATGAATATCATATTCATCATGAGACCGTGACGTTTTAGCTTTAAAATACTACCTCTGTATCCCGTAGTTCCGCTCTTCCTTCTTCTCCCCCCCAAGTCGTAATAGCCGTCCACCCCTAGTTCTCACCTTTCAGCGGTCACAAAGACACATCATGCTGCGACATTTTTGTAACCCGCAACGGGATCTCACCTCTCGTCACATCTTAAGTTCCCATCTCCACCCCTTTTTGGGAATGGGAATTAAAACGGTCAGCAATCAGAAGATCCAGTAGGTCTTGGCAGACGGACCTTTTACTTGGTCTCGCTGCCATGCTTATGCCCCTGTCCCACTTAGTCGATATTTTAGGCGACTAGGCTGCCGCCGGGGTGTCGCCTGTATGGTCGTGAGTAGCCTCAGTCGCCCAAAGAATCGTAGGGTTTTACTGGTCGCGGCTGGATTTTGAAATGTTCAAAACTTTTCTGCGACTGGGCTTGACGCCAATGAGCGTA
The DNA here is from genome assembly GCF_010909765.2 of Amblyraja radiata. NCBI lineage: Eukaryota > Metazoa > Chordata > Chondrichthyes > Rajiformes > Rajidae > Amblyraja > Amblyraja radiata. Next base: position 38,255,498 of record NC_045962.1, read on the forward strand.
GCTTGACTTCTGATGTAGGTGCTGTCGTAGGGTGTCGCCAGGATGACGCTGGTGCTGACTTCGATGAATTGTCTTAAGTTGTCGCTGACAGGGTCGTACCTTGTCGCGGGTGGAAGTAGGTTGTCGTAGGTGGACGTCCAAATGGGTCGTCGGTAGCTTGACGTCGACTAGGTTGTTGTAGACATTGTCATAAAAGGGTCCAGTCGCCAGTTATTTGACACCTGTTATGACTATGACAGTCACTGAAAAAAATCGCCTGTGGGACAGGCCCAATACTCAGTAAGTACTCCTAATATTAAAAGCAATACTTTGCAAAGTCAATAGCATACAAGAGACCCTTTGAGTCAACATGTCTATGCTAAACATGATGCCAATGTAACATCCCATCTGACTGCACAGTCTACATTCCTGTTCCTTCATGTGTCTGTCTAACAGTGACGTGCGGTGAGGTCAATGGCTGGGGAGGCACTGGCTTCTACCCCATGTGATCGCTGCCTCCCTTGATGCTTTTACATAGCAGTTTTATGTGAGACCAGCGAGCACAAATTTAATATCTTTATATGTGAAATAAGTTACCTGGACTATGGAAGATAAGGACATGTAATGAAGCGGTTTACAAACATTACTTTGGTGACGTACATAGAGAGAGTAACAGGCACACGCTTATTGCCCACTCTCCATGCAGTTTCCAAGGGGTTGCGCAATCAGAGGGGAGGCTCAGCTCGTCGCTGCCTCACCTCCCATTTCTCCCTGTATTTGCAACGGAGCTGCGAAAATTTTGCGATTTTGACTATAAAAAATGATTACATTCATATAGAAATTACATTTATAACAGATCAGTGGAAAAATCTTTATATTTATTTTATTTTATTATTATTTTTCTTTACTTTTCTTAACAGCTATTTTATGACAGGTGAGGCTCTGTCTCCCCTGACCGCACGTCCCTGCTGTCTAAATACCTCTGTCATATCTGCTTCTACCTCCTCCCCTGGCAGTGTATTCCAGCACCAACCATAATCTGTTTTAAAAATAAACATGCCTCGTAAATCTCCTTTAAGTTTTGTCTCTCATAATTTCATATCCTATGACATGCAGAAAATACAATCCAAGATTGTCCAATCTCTCTTATAGCTAATACACTCCATCAAGGCCTAAGAACATAAACATACTCATTCGTAACTTCACTATCGTCATTGTCCTCTGTGGTGAATACCAATTTGAAATGCTAATTTAGGACTTTGCCTACTTTTTCTGTCAGTGCATGATTTCCCTCCTTGAGTACCTACCCTTTCCCTATCTACCCTCGATACGTACAATATATGTATGAAATACATTGAGGGATTCCCCTTAATCTATACATGACTAAAACTCTGATCTTGTTATCTTCCGGTTTGCCGGTCTTTCTATTTGCTGAAAAACGGCTCGCGATAGCGCTACAATTTTTCGCCAGTTCACTCACCGTTCTCCTGTGCTGCGAGTGCACCAAGACTCTGATCCCGGCAAAGGCAGATGACCAGCGACCTACACCCGCTCTGCTCGGGGATGAGGGGAAATGAGCCGCGCCTATGCAGTTAGGGGCTATGGGTGAGTGGTGGAATATTGCATTGGGGGAACGGGTGAGTGGTGGAATATTGCGTTGGGGAATGGGTTGCATTGGGGGACCAGGCCTCCCGTGTGACTGGAACCCAATGGATCCCACTTAAGTTTAGCCCTTACAAAATGGCTTTTAGCCATCCTAATTCCTTGTTCCTTCTTGCCTCATTTATATTTCCTCAGGGGCCTTGTCTAATTTCAGCTTCCTAATATACACTTAAGAGTCATAGAGTGATATAGTGTGGAAACAGGCCCCTTTGCCCTACTTGCCCACACCAGCCAACAATGTCCCAGCTACACTAGTCCCACTTGCCTGCGCTTGGTCCATATCCCTCCAAACCTGAGCTATCCATATACCTGTCTAACTGTTTCTTAAACAATGGGATATTCCCAGCCTCAACCACCTCTGGCAGCTTGTTCCATGCACACACCACCCTTTGTGTGAAAAAGTTATCCTATAAAATATTTTCCCCTTCACCTTGAACCTATGTCCTCTGGTCCTCGATTCTCCTACTCTGGGCAAGGGACTCTGCATCTACCCGATCTGTTCCTCTCATGATTTTGTTCACCTCTATAAGATCACCCCTCATCCTCCTGCGCTCCATGGAATAGAGACCCAGCCTACTCAACCTCTCCCTATAGCTCACACCAGAACTGCCAAGTTTTGTCAGAGCATTTCAGTATTCTAGTACCTGAAAATAGTAAGATTAAACGAGAACTTACCAGTTTGAAGTTTGATCGTTATTTTATGAGGAGTAACGTTGAGGGAATACGTGAAGAACCCCGCTAGGACGCATGCGTGTCATTCTTCAAAGCAGTGGTGTGAAATCACAGATAACTGTAATGACTAAACATAGTAAGATTAGAGAAGAGATACCAGTTGAGTATATGATCAAGGGTGGGAGCGGAGGGCACGTATTCCCTCAACGTTACTCCTCATAAAATAACGATCAAACTTCAAACTGGTAAGTTCTCGTTTAATCTTACTATTTTACTTCGGAGTCACGCGAGTGACTACGTGAAGATTTTAAAGCTCTGTGATTTCATGCCGTGGAAACGAGTCCATGCATCACATCTGCCTTGATTATGGGGAGAATAATGTTAACATCATTAGACATCAATACGATATTGAAAACCAACGATAAATTTATTAACCAAATTATAGCCCCTATTTATGGGGTAAAATCATATTACAGAACTTAAAATTGTTTCTGCAAATGTTCCAGGTGCAATTACTGGTTTGTTATAAAATCGTTGGAAAGTTTTCTCCGTTGACCATCCTGCTGTCTTGAGGATTTGGTCCATAGGAACATCCAATTTCATAGCTGCCGATGTAGCTGCAGCCCTGGTGGAGTGAGATTTTAAAATGTTAGTGTCTACTCCAGCCTTTATTAGGACCTGTTTTAGCCATCTCGAGATGGTCTGGACTGTCACTTTTTTGTGTGGCTGTTTGTAGCTGATTAAAAGTGCCATTTCTTTGCCTCTGATGATCTTAGTATACTCCATATATAATAGTAAGTGTGTTACAATACAGAGACGATCATCTGTCGGGTAGGCCCTGAATTCTATTTTTAGGCCTGCTGACCCCTGTCTGTTCTGTTTGACTAATTCTTTGATGTGAAAAGTTAAATTTCCAGATGAAATAGTCATGTTGTCCAGCCTTAGTTTCTGTAGCGACTGGACCCTTTGTGCCGTGACCAAGGCCATCAACATGACTGTTTTCATAGTCAGTTTCTGTAGGGACAGAGCTGTAGGTGGAGACCAGTTTCTTAACATGGTCAGTACAATGCTCACATCCCATATTTGGGAGTACCTGGTTCTTGGGGGATTACATTAAAAATGCCCCTCATGAGTTTGGTTACCAGGGGGTGTGTCCCAACAGAATGCTGCTCTGTTCCTTGCCACAGGTATGTTGACAGAGCACTTCTGGCGCAGTTGATGGCACTATAACTGAGCCCCTCAACGTAATGGAGGCTTGCCAGGAATTCCAGAACAGACGGGATGTTCATAGATCTGTAGGTGATGTTATTGTTGTGACAGTACATTTCCCATTTCTTGATGTACACCAAGTGCTGTTTTTTGGTGGACTGTCTGTGGGCCGCTGAAATAATATCCACTGTTCGGTCCGTCAGTCCCAGGTGTAGTAGAGGTGCTTTCAAACTCTACAAATTAATAGGTTTGTATAATTATGACATGGGTGACTTTCCCTTGTTACGGGATGAACCAGTAAATTAGGTCTATGATGGATGGTGATGCATGGTTCTAATACCATGTCGAGTATCACCGGGAACCATGGTTGAGTAGGCCAATCGGGTACTATCAAAATACCAGACGCAGAGTCTTGCTGTATTTTCCTTAATACCCGACTGATGAGGCAGAAAGGAGGGAATGCATAAATAAACAATTTCCCCCAATGCAGCAAAAATGCATCTGTTGCCGCTGCCCCAGGGTCTGGTTCCCATGAAACATAATTCGATAACTGGTGATTGAGCCTGGATGCGAATAGATCGATATCTGGTGTTCCATACCGTGCTGTAATTTCAGCAAATACATTTTTATCCAACATCCATTCAGTGTTTTCATTGAATTTGCGTGACCTGGTGTCTGCCACTAAATTTAGTTTACCTGGTAAGTAGGTAGCTGATATCCAAATATCTCTCTGGATACACCATTGCCAAATTGTGTTGGCCAGATTGTCACATGATGTCGATTTGTTTCCACCCATATGGTTGATATATGCTATCACGGTGGTGTTGTCAATTTGTAGTCTAACATGCTGGTGATATAACCCAGAACAATATGACTTAAGGCCATGGAATGCACTTAACATCTCCAGGTAGTTTATGCCCAGTGTTTGTAATAATGATGCCTCCTGTGCATTCCATCTCCCTCCACAGCTGGAGATGGAATTGGTAGCACCCCAACCAAGTGCACTGGCATCAGTTTGTAGTACCATAGACGGGTTGCTGATAATGATTGGATTGGAACAATGCCTAATGTTATCTTCCCACCATTTTAGTTCCATTATGGCTTCTGTTGGTAGCTTCATTGGTCTGTCAAAATGACCACCATTAATTTTGAGTGCTCGTATTTTAGCCCTCTGTAAATTTCGATAATGTAAAGGTCCGAATTGTGTGGCTGGAAACGCAGCCACTATTTTGCCAATTATTCTTGCTACCAGTCTGATGGATGGTTTAGTGATGTCAATGATTTTGCTGCAAGCCTCTATTAAGGCTGTAACCTTTTCTTTCAGCAAAGTCACTGACATGTGAACTGAGTTAATGGTGAACCCCAGATAATCCATTGTGGTTGAAGGCGTTAATTTAGATTTAACTGGATGGATAATAAACCCCAGTTTTTCAAATAATTGTTTTGTGGCTGTTACCGCTTGTTTAGCCAATTCCAAAGTTTTGCCCACAATAAGTATGTCATCTAGATATGCCATTACCATATGTTTTTGTTTCCGTAGAAACGCTAGGGCTGGTTTCAAAATTTTAGTGAACAGCCTGGGGGCTGATGTTAGGACATTAGGTAGTGCCCTGTACTGCCAGCGCTGACCCATCCAGTTGAATTTTAAATAACATCTGTGGTCACCTCTTATGGGTACTGTATAATAAGCATCTTTTAAATCGATGCTTGCCATGTAGTAACCTTTGGAAATCAATTGCTTAGCAGTAACAAAGGTTTCCATCTTGAAATGAATATATTGTACGAAAGTATTCAAATTAGTCAAAACGATGATGATGCGGCAACCACCATCTTTGTTTTTGATAAAGATATTGGACACAAATTCCTGTGATTCGTGTTGGGTTTTCTCAATTACTCCTTTTTTATAAAGCCGCTGTAGTTCAGCATGTGCTTTTGATTTTTCTTTGCCTGTAAGCACGAACATTCGGTTCGGTACATGCTGAACTGGAGGGTTATGTTTTTGTATAAATTCTATGGCTTAACCCTGGATACTGCTTAAAATATAAGTGTCGGTAGTTAACTTATTCCATGCATCCAGATAGAAGTGTAATCTCCCACCAACCTCCATGCTCCCTTCAATTCGTAAGGAACCAGACCCACCTACCTCCATGGTTACCAGTGGTAGGTTTGTTACTTTTTCGGCATCCTCCGTGGACGTTGAGGCGCCGGTGTCTGGGTCTGTAGTTGGGTTGGTGTTGAGGGTTTGCGCATTTTCCAGGAAGGCCGGTCTGGGCCATGGCCTAAAAAAGACCGATGTTGAGTGTTCCTGGCCTTCGAGCTTTCACCAGTTACCGCGACTCGACTGCCTGCAGACTCCGGGCCCCAACATACCCAGACCAGTAATATTGGTGGTTTGGAGGTTCCAGGTTTGCAGAGGCCTGCAAATTTGGGGTCTAAAGGCGGTTGGATGGCACTCTTCCTAATACTATTTAACTCGTATTGAGAGTTGCAAAATAAAGCCAGTGCATCTTGGTGATCTTGTGTCATGTCTTGTTCGTTCAATGTGTGGGCGAAAGCCGTAATTCCCGCTGTTAGGACTTTCAGAACTTTTTGTATTTTCAAGTCCCTGGCTCTGATTGATGCCCCGACATGTTTCCAAATACACTGGTTGACACTGGGAACATTTAGTGATTTTCAGTTCCCTGGTGGTAAGTGTCTTGCTGTGATGTCCAATAATGCCTGTCCTTGTAGCTGGTTGAATGACATGTAGTCAATACTTGCAGCTATTTTAGGCTCCAGGTTTTGGCCAGTTTGGTCGGGTTGAATAAACTGGGACACCATATCCAATAGGTTTTCTTGCACCCCATGCACTCTAGGGGTATGTTCTGCACACCCCTCTTCAGGGTCAGGCCAGAATTGACCCCCCGTACTCCCCTCTGATGAGGGAGAAACACTGTGCAGCCCCACAAGAGGTACTGCTGTAGGACTTACTAGCTGCCCACTGTGACTAGGCTCCCTCTCCTGGAGCCTGCCACTTTGGAGTATTTGCTCCAACAGCCGCTCCAACTGGCTCCTATGCTCTCGGGCACAGGCCACTCGCGGCTGCTCCTTTTCCTCCAGCCGCTCCAACCGGTTCCAATGCTCTCGGGCACTGGCCGCTCGTGGCTGCTCCTGTTCCCCCAGCCGCTCCAACCGGCTCCAATGCTCACGGGCACTGGCCGCTCGCGGCTGCTCCTGTTCCCCCAGCCGCTCCAACCGGCCCCAATGCTCACGGGCACTGGCCGCTCGCGGCTGTTCAAAGTCGGTCTCATCGGAGTCAACGACTCTGTCTGTTTTTTGCTTCGCTTTACCGCCCGGCCGTGGTGTTGATTTGGCCGGTGCGGGAGCGAAGTCGGGCACAGCTGTTCCCATTACGGGAGATTGGTGTGCCGTTGGCTGCTGCTGGCTGCCCGCAACTCCGCGGTTCTCCCCCGCCAGCTTTTTCGCAGCCTTCTTGTTTCGCGTGGATCTGTCCATGCCTCCACCTGTAAAGTAAGTGGAAAGAACGCAGAGTCTCCTTACCTGCTGTTCCCGGCTTTTAAATTCTGCCGCTAAGGGGAACGTCGTTCCCCCTGCTGTGACTCATTGCAATGCGTGTAGCGATATGGCACGCATGCGTCCTAGCGGGGTTCTTCACGTAGTCACTCGCGTGACTCCGAAGTAAAATCAGTATTTTGCTGAGGAAATCAGTATTTTTACACGGTGCCACTTTGCTGAAAAAAATGTGTTTTTTGTAAATGTGCGGTCATACCCATATGAGAGTACAAGAATGCATAACTTTGCTACCAATTGACATGTCTTTTACACACCTTACTTGACAGTGCATTCATTGCCATCTCTTTGTATACTGCTGTTTGAACGGCTGCTTCCTGCTTTTAGCACCAGATGATGATGTAGAAGCCATTTTGGAAACCTCCATCCCTCCCTCGCTCTCTCCCTCCTTCCCTCCCCCTCCCACCCCTTCCTTTTTTTTCTCCCTCCCTCATTCCCTCTCCTTCTCTCTCTCCCTCCCTTCTCCCTCTCCGAACAGTCTGTGACCCATAGCGCTATGTGTAAAGCCCGTAGCGCTATGTTTAAAGCCCACAGCGCTCCATCCGGTAGCGCTATATTTTGAACCCATAGAGCTGTAGCCTACAACTCTTCATTTAAATTCCCACGTGCTAAACTGACAGCGCTGTTTAAACCTGGAGCGGGACAGGCAGATCAAAGCGTACAAAAATAATCATGCAGATCTTGAAATTTAAAATACTAATAGATTTAATCTGCTATAATTTTTAGAGGTACAGTATGACTTTTTATATCCTTGCATTTTTTTTAAGCAGCAAGATGAAACATGAAGTCGGGCCGAGTTTAAAAAAATCCGTATTTAACAAAGCAAAATAGCACATCCGTATTCTTATCGCATTTCCATACAAAAGACAGAAAATCTCTACTATTGGCAGCTCTGTCACACCCTCTAGCCCTGGCAACACCCTCGTAAATTTTTCTGAACCCTTTCAAGCTTAACAATATCTTTCCTATAACATGGTGCCCAGAACTGAACATATTATAGTATAGGAGCAGGGAGGTTCTACTGCAGTTGTACAGGTTCTTGGTGAGACCACACCTGGAGTATTGCGTACAGTTTTTGTCTCCTAATCTGAGGAAAGACATTCCTGCGATAGAGCGAGTACAGAGAAGGTTCACCAGACTGATTCCTGGGATGTCAGGACTTTCATATGACGAAAGACTGGATAGACTCGGCTTGTACTCGCTAGAATTTAGAAGATTGAAGGGGGATCTTATAGAAACTTACAAAATTCTTAAGGGGTTGGTCAGGCTAGATGCAGGAAGATTGTTCCCGATGTTGGGGAAGTCCAGAACAAGGGGTCACAGTTTAAGGATAAGGGGGAAATCTTTTAGGACCGAGTTGAGAAAAACATTTTTCACACAGAGTGGTGAATCTCTGGAATTCTCTGCCACAGATGGTAGTTGAGGCCAGTTCATTGGCTATATTTAAGAGGGAGTTAGATGTGGCCCTTGTGGCTAAAGAGATCAGGGGGTATGGAGAGAAGGCAGGTACAGGATACTGAGTTGGATGATCAGCCATGATCATATTGAATGGCGGTGCAGGCATCGAAGGGCCGAATGGCCTACTCCTGCACCTATTTTCTATGTTTCTATATTCTAAATACTGTCTCACCAATGTCTTATACAACTGCAACATGACCTCCCAACTTCTATACTCAATACACTGACTGATGAAGACCAAAGTGCCAAAAGTCTTTTTGACTACCTTATCTACCTGCGACTCGACCTTCAAAGAACCATGCATACTGACTGGTTGCATCCTGGCCTGGTGCGGCAAATTGAACGTCCAGGAGCGGAAAAGACTGCAAAAGGTTGTGACCACTGCCCAGTCCATCACCGGCTCTGACCTCCCGACCATCTAAGGGATCTATCGAAGTAGTTGCCTCAAAAAGGCAACCAACATCATCAAAGACCCACACCATCCTGGCCACACACTCATTTCACCATTGCTATCTGGAAGAAGGTATAAGAGCCTGAAAACTAACGTCCAGGTTCAGAAACAGCTTCTTCCCTACCGCCATCAGGCTATTAAACACGACAACAAATAAACTCTGAACTACATCAGACTATCATTATTATTGCACTATATTTGTTTATTTATTGAGTAGTGTGCATATGCATATATACACATACAATTTTTTTCCCCTGTTATGTGCTATGTTTACATATTCTGTTGTGCTGCAGCAAGCAAGAATTTAATTGTCCTATCTGGGACATATGACAATAAAACACTCTTCTCCTGTACTCCTAGATCCCTCTGCTCTACACTACCCAGAGGCTTACCATTTACTGTGCAGGTCCTACCCTTGTCCGACGTCCCAAAATGCAACACCTCACACTTCTCTATTAATTTCCATCAACCATTCCTCCACCCACCTGGCCAAATGATCCAGATCCTGCTGCAATCGTTCACAGTCATCTTCACTATCTGCAAAACCACTAACTTTTGTATCAGCAAATTTGCTAATCTATCCCTGTATGTTCTCATCCAAATCATTGATGTACATGACAAACAGTAACGGGCCCCGCACCAAACCCTGAGGCACACCACTAGTCACAGGCCTTCAGTCCAAGAAGCAACCTTCCACCATCCCCTCTGCTTCCTTCCATGGGGCCAATTTGCTATCCATTCAACTATCTCTCCTACCATGCTGAACCTTGTCGACATCTCCATTAACTCCAAGTTTCATATCTTTCTTCATGGTAAAACCAGAAATACTCATTGAAAACGTTGACCATCTCCTGTCGCTCCACACATAGATGACCACTTAGGTTTCCAAAAGACCCCATTCTTTCTCTAGTTACCCTCTTTCCCTTAATATACTTCTGAAATCTTTTTGTATTCACCTTAATCATCTGCCAGAGCAATTTCCTGCCCCTTTCGCCCTCCTGATTTCCTTCTTAAGTACGCTACTCAGTCCCCTAAACTCCTCTGGGGATACATTTTATCTCAGCTCGCCTATGCCACATTTTTCCTAACCAGTTTCAATTTCTCTCGTCATCCAAGCTTCCTTATTCCCACCTGCATTGACTTTGACTCCAACAGGAACATGCATACCTTGAACTATCACCACACTTTTAAAAGCATCCCACTTTATACAATGCTGAAGACAAAATATATAAACTTTTCAGTATCTTTCAGATGCTTTAGAATCTGAACTTGGTCAATTTCACCATTTCCAAAGCAGACAAAGTATCACGGAAAAAAAACACAACATCAAAAAGTGTTTTAAAGCTAGTCAACTGATAGCCAAAATATTTATTTCTGAAGAAGCATTATTTCAGATGGTATTTGCAACTTTTATCATAGGATTTTCTTAGTTTTATCTAGAATAACAGACCTGCTCACATCCTTTACCAGAAATATTGTATTTGTTTGATAGCAAGCGCAGTGAGCATGATTTTGAGTCAAATACAAAATAAGTCGTTTATAACTAACAAATTTAAGCGACAATGAATTGGGAAATAACAATGATTGACGATAAAATATTGTCATTTTCTTTAAAAAGTCCTATCTGGGGTATTCATTATACATCAATCATAGAATGCACATGGGTGTCCCAAAAGAAGCAATGCACATGTTCAAAGCGAGGGATAAGGAAAAATATGTTCAGGCCGAGTAGAAATGACACATAGGCTTCTTCTGCTAATTCTGTTAAGTGTCTGTTAAGTCCAGTAAAATTGATAGGTGACGTTCACAGGTCATCTCTTCCTCTTGATTGACCTGGATCAGCCTCGTAAACTCTTTCAGTTTGTCCGATAAAGTCATTGTCGAATCGTTTAGCCAATTACAGCCATCCATATAGGATTCCTCACTGTGTTCATTACTAGGAACCTCCTGAGAAGAGAAAAAAAATCACTAGTTAATGTCAAAGTTTTCAATCTTAGATTGAGTTGTGAGACAAATAATAAAATAGTTGTAGGAAGATACGTAAACCTGTGGCAAGGATGGAGCTGCAGTTTGGGGCATGGGGACAACAAGTTCAGCAGCAGAGGCCAAGCACTGTGGAAGGTACAAGGGTAGAGCAATTGGTTCCAAAGGGCCGTCATCTAGCCAGCGGTTAAGTTGTTCCTCGTATCTTGGAATGGCACAAACATAAACTTAGTTTTTTCTAAATTATTATGATTTTAAGTGTAATTCTCATTAACTTAATTCATATTCATGTTTTTAAATTATAATTTGTGAATGTGTACAATTATATTACGATTTTTGATTTAAACATAGAATATAGAAAGTACAAGCACAGGAACAGGCCCCACAGTATCTGCACTGAACATAATACCAAGGTAAAACGAACATCCTCTGCCTGCACATAACCATACCCCTCATTTCTCTGCATATCCATGTACCTATCTAAAAGCTCCTTAAATGCCACTATCATATCTGCCTTCATCATCATCCCAGGCAGCTTGAAGGCACACACCACCCTCTGAAAAAACATGCCCCATATATTTCCTTTAAACTTTGCCCCTCTCACCTCTAGTCGTTGACATTTCCACTCTGAGAAAATGGTTCCGACTGTCAAGCCTAGTCACATCTTTGCTGTTATGGGGCAACCAGAACTGCATGAAATACTTCAAATGCAGCCTAAACCAAATATCTTAGAGCTGCTTCATGATTTCATGACATATTCAATGCCCCAACCAAATGATAACAAACATACTGTACGCCTTCTTTACCACTCTAATAATAGTGGTACTACATTCAGTGACCTACGGATCTGAACCCAAGATCCCTCTGAACATAAATGCTATCAAGGCTCTTGCCATCAACTGTAATGACAGTCAACAATGAGAGTTTCGCTACCATTGCTGTTACAAAATCAATTTATTTGTAAAACTCAACAATATTTCTCATGCATTTGCCGAAGGTTGGTAATGTTCTCCCACCATCCATGTGCTACCAATGTTTACTACTGTAACTACTTAATAACAATAGTTTCATTCCCATTCTAATCTTTGTTTTGCTGTCAGCATACATCCTTGCTAATAAAGTCAATTTCAGGAAGCACTCTCAGTTATTCCACCTTCGATTTTCCTCTCTTTCTGTTTTCAGTCGTGACTGCAGTAGTTCTGGCAGTAGTTCCTCTGCTGAGTAGGTATGGGTGATGTTCAGAGCAGATACACTCCTTTCTGCAGGCGTTTCTTCAGCTCTGACTTTCACAGCATTTGGTTCAAAGTCCAATTTCTGCTTAATTGAAGAGCAAGCCTGCTTCTCTGACAACCTAGAAAGTGAATATTGACAAATAACAAATGATATATGTACTGTAGAGAAAATGTACTGGTTAACAAAACAAACTTCACATTATTCTGGCAACCAAATCATTTTCCAAGATAGTTTTTCCCCTGGAACATGGTCCCAAATGCTCATGCCAAGGTGGCTGCAGAGAATAGTACACATGGCCCAGTCCATCACGGATACCGAGCTCCCCACCACTGAAGGGATCGACAGAAGCCACTGCTTCAACAAAAGGCAGCTAATATCAAATACTCACACCACCCAGCCCATGTTGTCATCTCGCTACTGCCATCGGGAGCCTGGAAACTCTCATTCCAGGTACAGGAATATGGTATTCACGGCAATCATCAGGCATTTGAACAGTGTATAACACTAACGACTACCTCAGCAACTATGATCTGTAATGGACTTCATTTTGGTTGCAATATTTTTTTTTTGCATTATTGGGGGCCTGTTGTCTAGTATTACGGACTATACATTTATTGCATTATTGATTATTGGATATTTATTTGTGTCATCGTGTTAATGGGCTTGTAAAGCTGCAGCAAGAATTGTATTGCTTTGTGGCCAGCACATATGGCAATTAAATACTTTTGACTGGAGGTTGAGTGGTGACCTTAGAGGAATATCAATTCATGAACGGCATAGATAAGGTGAACAGTCATGGCCTTTTCTACATCATTGAGAAGTTTAAAACTAGAGGGCATTGGTTTAAGGTGAGGGGAATTTTTTTTATAGAGATCAGAGATGTAACCTATTAACACAGAGTATTTGGTTTAGTTTAGAGATGCGTTGGATATATGGAATGAGGTGTTAGAGGTGGGTACAATTACAACATTTAAAAGACGCTTGGACAGGTACATGGATAGGCACGGTTGAGGGATACGAGCTAGGTGCAAGCAAGTGATACCAGCTTAGTTAGGCAACCTGGTTAGCATGGATGAATTGGGCTCAATGGCCTGTGTGTGCAGTATAACTTTGACTCTACAATCCTTCCTACCAACTGATCAATATCATTCTGTAGCCAAAGACAATCTTGCTCATTAACAAGGCACTAATCTTTGTCACCTGCAAACTTACCGACTATACCTCCTGCATTCATATCTCAGTTATTAATGTCTCTGACAAGCAATAAGTCCAAATACCAATTCCTATGATTCATCACCGACTTTGCAAAACCAATCCTCTACCATAATTTTCTGCCTCCCGGTGCCAAGCCAATTTCAGATCCAATTGTCAAATTGCCCCAGATTATGAGCTCCAACCTTTGGCGGTAGTGTTCATACAGAAGTTGATTAAAGACTACTTCATCTGCACCAACCTCAGACATTAATTTATCTCTTCAAAAAATGTAAGCAAATAAGCAACATTTGAACTCCCCTTAACAATGCCATGTTGACTATCTTTGACATGCCTTTTCATGTGCATATTCCACCCTTTTATGATTTTTCTTCACAATAATTTAATGTTGCGATTTTATAGGACTTTCTTTGGCTGCATTTGGTGTATTGTGTGCACTTCTGGTCACTACATTGCAGGAAGGATGTGGAGACTTCAGAGAAGGTGCAGAAAAGGTTTACCAGAATTTTGCCTGGATTTAGAAGGTATTAGGGAGGTTGAACAAACCTGTATTGTTTCCTCTGGAGCTTGGGGCGTTGAGAGAACGCCTAATAGTATATAAAATTATGAGAAGCATAGATAGGGTAGACAGACAAAAGCTTTTTTCAGGTTGGAAATATCAAAGACGAGAATATAGCTTTCAGGTGAGAGGATCAAAGTTTAAAGAAGGTGTGCAAGGCAAGTTTTCTTTTAAACACAGTAAGTAAAGAGTTCCTAGAATGCGTTGCCAGGCATGATGGTGGAGGCAGATAGAATAGTGGTATTAAGAGGTTTTTAGATAGGCACATGGATATGCAGGAGATGGAGGGATTTGGATTACATACAGGCAGAGGAGGAGTTTAATTTGGAATCATATGTGGTACAGACATTTTGGGCCAAAAGGACTGTTCATGAACTGTACTATTCTATGTTCCGTTGTACTGATGCAATACCGACTTATCTCAGATGGCCCTATTAAATAAAGGCATTGCATTTACCGTCCTCCAGTCATCTGGTACCTCAATTTTGTGCCAGAGATCTTTTAGAGCCACAGCAGTCTGGACTTCCATAGCAATCTTGGATGCATCTGACCAGGCTCTTTGGATTTAGTCTCTTAAGCCTGCTAAGACATTTAATACCACTTCTCCATAGCAAGTTCCTCCCTAAATTCTGTAAATATAATGTTCTCCATTGCAAATATAGATGATGCATTCATTTAACACCTTCTCCACCTCCTCTGGCTCCAGACACAGACTGCTACTTTGGTCCCAAGAGGCTTACCCTCGTGCCTCTAATATATGTAAATATATTGGATTTTCCTGAATTGTGCCAACAACAATATTGTTGTACTGATGCAATATCGACTTATCTCAGATAAGATTATCTCCCCCCCCCCCCCCCCCCCCCCCCCCCCCCTTCAAATTACATTAAGTACTTTCCTACACACACTGTATGACTGTAAAGCCTCATCTTTTTTCAGCTCTTTAAACTTGCCACAAAATCTGCCGTCAGTATATTTGCTGTAGGAAAACAGGTTTAAATTTTACTCATTTCCATTTTCAGTCTGAAGAAGGGTTTCGGCCCGAAACGTCACCTATTTCCTTCGCTCCATAGATGCTGCTGCACCCGCTGAGTTTCTCCAGCATTTTTGTGTACCTTAAATTTTACTCAACTGTCTCGTTTACCTTTTAGAGGTTTCTTGGATTTCCATTTGGGTACGTGATTGTGCTTGTTGCCATATTATCGGCACTTTATATTTTTTAAGGTCATCCTGGAAATAATATATAAGGATCTGCCCATCTTCGCTCACGGCTTCTGAGAAATTAAAATGATTTAAAAAACCGAGTCAAGCCAAAAATATTTATCTCCTTTCATTCTATACTGTAAACTTTAATGATTCTACAGTTCTAAAAAGTTCTAAGCTTTTTTTGCCATTGACCAAAGTTATTATTGTTTTCAATAATTCAAATCAATTTCATCTTTGAGGAGCAGCAATATTCTTATCATTGAACAACACTTGTCCAGAATAAAATGTATTGATTTCCTCCGTTTCCTGTTCTCAAATCAGTGTCCTATCCGTGGTATCACATCTCTTTCCAAAACCAATCTCATACTTTTAATTGCGCTTCAGCACCATCTTAAATAACTCTTTAAAATTCCTATATTCATTAACAAATTTCTTTAGTTATTAAATCACAAATTGATTCCCATTTTTCAGAAAATTATTTTATTCATTATATAATTGGTTACAGAGAACAAAGAGAAAACACCGTATAGTTTTCTTCAAAAGGACATGCCAAAAGCAGAATAAGATTCAATTTTCTGAACAAACCCTGAAATCTAAATCACTTCCCATTTGATTCCATCTATATTTCCTTCTCAATCTTAATCCTTTCATGAAACTAGAATGCAAAACACAAGTATATCTAACCTGCAACACAGGGCGGGTTCAAGGGCTTCCACTCTCTTAGCCGATGATCAATGCAATAGGCAATGATTTCATCCCAGGGTATTTCTAATACTGAAGGCCCTTCGTCTGCTGAGGCTTCCAGCATCAAGAAACAGCTCTCTCTCCACCTGTCACAGATTCTGTTCAGGAGTTGTTCAACCTTTGAAAGGAGCAGTGGGCAAGCTTGGTGTGACCATGGCACTTGAGACACATAATGGAAGATCATGTCACAGACCTTAGACCATGGAGCTGAGGAACAAAAAAAATATTATTGCAATCATACACAGAGATCAACAGCCAATTAATTATTTTCCGTTGCATCACATTTGTACCGTGCAAGGGGGGTAGATCCATCAACGGCAGCTGAAAAGACAGCAGTGCATTCTTCAGCCATGCCAGGTGGCCACCAGAATTCCACTCTGTGTGTGCCAGTATTTCATCAGCTGTTGGTCCCGAAAACTCTGCCACTGGCCAGGAAAGATTGTATAACTGTTCAGAGGATATCACTTCTGCAAGGAATCGTAGCACATCATTGTAAAGCTCAATTATGCAGCTGGGATCCTGGGAAGGCAATGCAGCCGATTTCCTTTCAGTTTTATCACTGTAAAACTGGTTGGTAAATTCTCGGCAAAGCCCGTCTTCAATGAACTGCATCAAAGTCTGGCAGCTGACTTCTGGGGGTAATGGACAATGAGATGCAAGCCAACTTACTGCAGCAGAGACCTACAAAATAAATATATCAAAATATTTAATTCATGTTAACCACTTCTGTAAACAATACAAAAGTAACGCCACAAAGAAGCTGTAACATTCCAAAATCTTATACCATTCGGTGTCATGGTGCACATTAGGAATGGAGACAGCCATACAACAAAATATTGTTACTACTCAAATTCACACCATGGATTACTGCGATATTTATTTCTTGACAGAAATGAAGCAGACTCTCAACCCAATACAAAAAACAGTTGACCATGGTCCTTAAATGGTCTGGTGTTATCCAGGAATAATCAAGCACAATTATAGTCCTAGATTCACACAAGATCACATATGGAATTGCAAGTCACCTTGTTAGAATGAGACCAATTTGATGCAACAATTGGAGAAACACGAATAGACCAAGTGCTCCAGATCACAGAGGAGATATGTTCCAGGAATGTGAAATAATCTTCATTCAACTGGGAAATTATTTTAACCTACAGCTGCTGTATTTATTCTTGGTTTGCCAAAGTGGTGGTAGAGGGAGTCGTTCATTCTTACTTAATTGAGTACCCCACTTCAAAGGGCACTGAAGTAACCACATAATATGAACAGACCAAAGAACACTGCAGTTCAGATCATGCTAGGACGTAGCCAACTCACAAATTATCACTTTCACTACACATAACTAGAGTTGTAGTCCCATATCCAATTACCATTGTTAAACCTTGCTCTTTTCTAAGTCAGCTTCATGAGGAGCCATCTGAATACAGCTCATGCGAGCTAAAGTCAAGTAAAGTCCGATCAAAGATAGTCCAAGGGTCTCCAATGAGATACAAAATAGCTCAGGATTGCTCTCTCGTTGTCGGTAGTATGGTTCAGTTGCCTGATAACAGCTGGGAAGAAACTCCCTGAATCAGGAGGTGTGCATTTTCATACTTCCATACCTCTTTCCTGATGGGAGAGAGGAGAAGGGGAAGTGGCCAGATTGCAACTTGTCCTTGATTATGCTGGTGGCCTTGCTGAGGAGGTGTAAATGGAGGCAATGGAAAGGAGGTTGGTTTGTGTGATAGTCTGTGAGGTAACATTACCTGGTTTGATCCCTGAAGATCGTTGATTTTCTCTGGGATTGGGACAATTAAGAATTCAGACACAAGATGATTAGCCACCAGCGCTTCAAGCTTTAGACCTTTATAAAAAAAGATATCAGGATTATACAAGGATCAATGGAAGTTCCTTTCCAATATCTGCCTACATCCCCGGGATCCCAGTAAAATTAGTTACAATGCACAGAGCACAAAGATCCCAAAGTCCATACTTTGCCTTATGCTGCGGCAAGTATAAACTTCATTGTTCCATTTCGGTGCCAATGACAATTAAATACCTTTGACTCTTAATACTGAACAAGAAGACTGGGGTACAAGCTGTTCAGAAGGGCCTCACCTCAAATAGATTTGCACACAAGCATGGAACCAAACAAACAAAGCTAATCCTTTCTATAACTCCTATTTCTAACCCCCATGTTTTTTTAATAGTCGATATCTCCTTGGCAATTGGTTCATTCTCTAGACTGAACCAGAACAGAGCAATTCCGTGCAGTGAAGATTCTTTTCATGAGCACTTGCCTACCCATTATCTCAGACTGTTCTACATTACACCCAACATCACACACATTATTCCACTACAGTTCCTGATAATCTTTTAACTCTGCAAAATACACAGATCTCCAATACACAATGTGTCAAAATAAAATCAGTCAACTTCGATTCATGTTTGAGTGATTCAGAGACACAATTTATCTCTAAGTGAATGCGTTATGTTTGGATTTTTATAAGACTTTCAAACAGGTACCACAAAGGAAGCAGGCAGAGCACATGGAATTGTGGGGAGCAGGAGTGGGGTTATATCCTAGTGTGGATTGAGTTAACATAGAAATACAAAGAGTAGAAATGAACACTTCCTCGTCTGGTTGGTGGGCTGTGACTCGTTCAGTTTCAGCTTAGTTTATTATTGCCATAGCTACCGAGATAGAGAAAACCTTTGTTTTGTGTGTTGTCCAGTCAAATCATACCAAGAGTTTACGATCACCTGACAACTGAGCTACAGTACGTAACTGTCCCACTCATCTTTCTGAATCTCCTGTATACCTTGCACTACTAGCTATTTCCTGCCTACATCTTTATTTCTTCATCATATTTCTCAAATGCTTGGTGACCACATTTGACATGGGAGCATCAGAAGACATTTCCTAGTCTCCATTCAAACATTGCCAGATAATCAGGCATTGTGAAGATGAAAAATTAAGAGGTTGGTAATTAAATCCAACATTTCACACCAGCAACTGCAAAATTAGTCGTACCATGTCACTTGGTGTCCGCAGAGATTCCCTGGTCACATTGAATCAGTGCAGTTATATTCATGAGACCCCTTAATGACAATTATTAATTTCTGGAAACTAAATTGGGTGACCAAACACTTAACCTAATTCAGTTAAGAGCTGCATTGTGATTTTTATAATGGTTATACTCTACTGTCTGAAAACAGTTAAGTAAATTTAGTACCGTTAACATAAACTTCTGCATTTTCTAGCTTTTACTTTCCTATTTCAGAAGTAAATATTGATTCTGCACCTTACCATTTATCACCTCTTCTTCATTCAATGGCTTTCCTTCTCTAGGGACAAGAATGACCAGTGGAACTGCAGGATTTAAAGGTTTTGCTTGCAAGAGCTGTGCGACTTGAAGCGTAGCAGAGAGCCAGTACACCTCCTCTTCTTCCTGGTCTGAGCATTCCACACAAGCTGGTAGCAAGAGAATCAGGGCTGTTGTTCCCAAAAGCTCCTTTCGCTGTTCTACTGCATCCACATCCGTGTCACTCAGAGGGCCCTTGGTCACCTGTTGAGACAGTCACAGATCACTAAACATGGAGCAGGAGACCAATCAACTAATTCTGTTATTAGCAGTTCTTACCCACTCCACTACTCTTCCCCTCTTTAAGTATTTATCTAACTACTTTCAGATGACAGCTATTAGACCTATATCTGCCACACCATCAGGCAATGAATTCTAAGTTTTAACCACATGAAATAGATTTCTTTAATTCGTATGCCACCTCTGTTATTTTGCCACTTTAGATCTATGCTCTCTAATTATCGGTCTTTCACTCTTTATTCTATTGATAGCCTTCATACTTTTTCTTGGCCTTTTCTGTCAAAGCAGGACTACACCATATTTACACAGTTAGCATGTAAAGGTAAAGCATTCACATACACCTTCTCATCTTTTCAAAAGTATAGTTCAAAACTCGATACACTATTCCAGCTTGAACCATTATACACATTCAGCATAATTCCCTCACTCGTAAGGACAAATGACATTTGAGCTGTCCTTTATGCAGGCTGAAGGGTCTCAACCTAATATGTCATCCATCCATTATCCTCCACAGATGCTGCCTGACCTGCTGAGGCAGTTTACATACGACTGAAGATTTCCAATGTCTTGTGAATCACTAGATCTTATATTCAATAGTTTATGTAGTGTGCTTTATTAACTGCATTATTAAAATGCACTTCAATCAGTGTTAAACGTTGAACCACCTGATGGCGCCCGTAATGGCCGCCTGGCCGTCTCATCCCATCCTTCTTTGTTGTTTTATGGTATGTGTTAAATGTATGTTTTAGTGTTCTTTAGCTTGTTATATGTGGGGGGTGGGGGGGGGAGAAACTATTTTTAATCTCTTACCACGACGGAGAAGTGATTTTTTTTTCCATATCGTATCTCCGTCCGCACTGCAGCCTAACATCCAGGAGCTGACGGCCTCTGCTGGAGACCGACTTCGGGAGCTTCAACTTGCCATCCTGGAGCTGGCGAACCCTTTGCCAGGGTTCAACCTTGGAAGCTCCAACCGCGGGACCCTGCAGACTTTAACATCGTGGAGCTCACGGTCCCTGGTTGGAGACCAACTTCGAGAGCTCCAAGCCGCAGGAGCTTCGATCGCCCCGACTGCAGATGGTTCAACTCCCCCAATCGCGACAGAATAAACAGGGTAGCAGATTAGACTTTATTGCCTTCCGTCACAGTGAGGAATCCGCTGTGGTGGATGTTTATGTTAACTTTTATGTAGTGGTGTGTCTTGTTGCTTTTATTAGTATGGCTGTATGGTAATCGAGTTTCACTATACCTTATTTGGTACATGTGACAATAAACTGACCTCGAAACCTTGACCTTGAATCTCCAAAAGATTTCCCCAAAGCATCTGTCAAGTCTCAGTTCTTAATATCATACCATATATCACATATTGTGTTTCTTTGTTCCTTGTGTCAAAAACTATACTTTCTGATACTTTGCTTCTGGAATTGCATCTGCTACTACCTGCAAATTTTAACAAGTTCTCTGATGAAATCTACATCTGACAATGATGCTCGCTGTTTGGAATCTGTTTCATGGGGTTGAAGAGTGTTTTGCATTGCATCAAGCCTATGATGCCCTGGAAAGGTACAGGAGTAAACCAGTCAGAATCATTGCTCTTAGGACATTAAACATTTTCTAGTCAATAATTTCTAACCGATCATACAAGTCCATAAAACTCTTACATTCACACAAGTTGTATCAGTGAGCTACCTACATTTGCAGAGTTAAACTGTATAAATCAAACATGTAGGAACAGCAAGCAATTAACGTCAATTGCTTTTTTGCTTTTAACTGAAAGTAGGTTGGAATACTAGTTATAAAGGCATTCTGCATAGAAACAGGCCCTTTACTCAACTTGCCCATGCCGGCCAATATGCCCCATCTACACTAGTCCCACCTGCGTGCATTTGGCCCATATCCCTCCAAACCCATCCTATCCATGCACCTGTCCAAATGTTTTGTTTTAAATGCTGCTCTGGCAGCTCATTCCATATACCCACGCCTTTTGTGTAAAAAAAAGTTGCCCCTTAATTCCACCTCCCCCACCTTAAACCTCTGGCTGATTCACCTACTCTGGGTAAAAGACTTTGTGCATTTACCCTATTTATTCCTCTCATAATCTTATACATCTCTATAAGATCACCCCTCATCCTCCTGCACTCCAAGGAATAAAGTCATAGCCTGTTCAACCTCTCCCTATAGCTCAGGCCCTCGAGTCCTGGCAACATCCTGGTAAATCTTCTCTGCACCCTTTCCAGCTTAACGACATATTTCCTGCAACAGGGTGACCAAAACTGAACATACTACTTAAAATATAGCCTCGCCAATGTTTTTTACAACTGTAACATGCCCTCCCAATGTTTTATTTTTTTTTAAATATTTTATTTTATTAGAAGTACAATCATATGGCACCAAAGTGCCTAATATATATTTTCATAATACATTTTATGTACAGCTTCTTATTTTTTTTTTGTTATATTAAAGAAAGATTAGAAGAAAAAGAACTTAGATAGTAAAGGATAGAAAAGCGTGAGATATATAGTGTGCGAAGAAAAAGAAGAAAGACGAATGAGTGAAGAAAGTTGAGAAAAAGAAAATAGAAAAAAAGAGAATAAGACATTAAAAAAATGTTTTAAAAAAGGGTAAGGAGATCATTGTTTATAATCTTGACCAACCCTCGTCCAGTCCTGAAACAGTTAGTTTTTACAATTGTGTTCCACCATATGATTCCAAAAAGACGACAAATGGAGACCAACTCGTTATGAATTGGTCTGATTTATGCATTAGGAGGAATCGCATTTCCTCAAGATGTGCGGTGTCCAACATACTTGCAATCCACATTTTAAGCGTTGGTATTGATGTCTTTTTCCAAAATTTAAGTATTAATTTTTTTGCTATTATTAAACCATCGTTAAAAAATAAATTTTGAGATGTGTTCAATTTATTCCCATCTTCCATTACACCAAATATAATCATTTCAGTATTAGGTTCCATTCTTATCTTGAATAATTTTGTAAATATTTCGAAAATATCACTCCAAAATCTATAAAGTTTAATGCACGAAACTAAGGAGTGTGTTATAGTTGCGTTTTGGGATAGACATTTATCACAAATGGGGGATATATTTGGGTAGAATTTGTTCAATCTTGTTTTTGAATAATATAATCTATGTAAAATTTTAAATTGAATTAGATTATGTCTTACATTAATCGAACATTTGTGAATATATATCAAATACTTTTCCCATGTAACCTTTGTAATTTTTATGCCCTCCCAATTTCTATACTCAATATTCTGACTAAGTCTAACATTATAAATTTTAAGAGACTATACCTACAGTACTTTATATAGTTTCCAAGCCTGAGGAAGAACATATTTGGCTTAGTAGGAACAATGACTGAGTATGTTGGGCTGATTTTCTCTTCCAAATTCCAGAGACTGAGGCAATCTCACCGTGAGGAATGAACCGCATAAATGACCATTCCACCTGTCTGAACAAGGGGCCAGAGTCACAAGACAAGGGTAAAGATGATTAGAACTATAACAAAGGGAAAAATTCTTCACTGAATTTTGAAATCTTTGAATTTGGAATTCTTTATTTGAGGGCTGTGGATGTCACTTTTTTTTTCAAGACTAAGAATGATAAGACTGTTGAAGAGCAAAGGAATCAAGTAAATCAGGAAAAGTGGGAAGGGAGGGTTAATAAACTTCACCAGTGATCTGAATAAACGGGTGGAGTAGGTCTGAAATAATACGTAGTCTGCTCCAATTTGCCTTACCCAAACATGCAAGCGAGACCCTTACCTTTACACAGATGTACACAAGCTCGGTGATTGCTTCATTGCTGCTCACAGCTTTGCACTGGTGTGTCTGAATGACATGGTCAGCATCTCTATGGAAATCCTCCACACATTCATCTCCTTGGAATTTTGCTTTCATCCAATCAATCAAGTTTCTAAACAGTGTTAAACCAGAAATTTCACAAAGAGTTGGCAAGATTTGCGGTGCAGGCTCGAAGGGCCGAATGGCCTACTCCTGCACCTAATTTCTATGTTTCTATGTTTCTATGATTTCAAAATTAACTAAGTTAAAAAAAGATGAAGACATTTTGTGACAGGTTAAATAATGATTGAATAATTGTGGTTTTCTTGCAACACGTTAATCCCAACTTTTTAAATATTACCTCGTAAAATATCCTATTATGATTGCTACAATTAACTAGCTTTGATTAAACTTTAGCAGTACCTCAAATTTTAATAGAGCATATAAAGTGCTAGTACACTGATACTGCCCGGCTGCTGAGCGTGGAGGAAGTCACCAACTGATGTCTCACTTTGCCATCATTCCACACAGTAGTATTATTTAAAATTGGTGAATGGATGATGTTATGCCTGTGGGTGAATACTACAGTAATATCACTCACACTACTTATTTTTCATATATTTAGAAGTTTTGCCATAGGAATGTTCCTGCATAGTCTCATTTTGCAGAAGTATATTGCTGCCATACAAACAAGATCAACCAAGGTAAGTGATGAGATGGCCAGGATGGAGGGAAATTCTGCTCATCATTGATTGACTGTTATAAAGGCAATTTGACAGACCCGGAGGTAGATCAGAGACTCACCCTCCCAGATGAGGACTGGTGCCTGATTAATCTGTCTGGATGACAGTGCTGGTTAAAAGCCAAATGAGGAGGTATGCCACATTTTCATTTTCCCAACAGGAAAAACAGCTGGGACTCAGCAAGCAACTGATGCCCAACAAAGTACGCTTTTAGACATGTAGCTGTACAATGAGGTTGGAAACTTCTTCTCACCTGTTGGTGTCACCAAGTCCACATTCTTCATCACTTGGCAACAGTAGAATAACCTTCCAGAAGATTCTCTTCTTACAAACTGGGAAGCTTTCAGCAACCAACGTGAACAAATCCATGGGTGTCCATGCAGCCTGACTACAAGATAAATATTCAGATTTATTAACTTTATATATTACTTCTCATTTTCTCCACCCAACAAAGAAACTTCCAAACATTTATGGACCTCATAGCAAATGCAAAATACAGGCCCTTCCACTGCTTTCCTTCCCATTATTCAGGGTCCAATTAATAATTAATGAAGCAGTATTTCATTTCTACTTCCAATCTGGTTACTGTATTAAGTCCACAACATGATCTCCTCTACATTGGAAATGAAATGCTGATTAGCGTTCTGTTTTGCAGAACCGCTTCCTTCAGTTGACAAAGAGGACTCCAAGGTTCCATTTTCCTATCACTTAAATTCTCCATTCAACCCTGACCTCTTACAATGTTCCAAATGCAAGGTGAAGAAGCACCATCATATCTTCTAATTGGGCATGTTACAAACTTTCGGACTCATTGCCAAATTCTATAATTTGAGGTGAAGAGCCTCCAAGTTTTGGTTCTCATACATCCAGCATTCAAATTTCTTCTCTCCAATATTTCGGATTTCATCCACCTCCTCTTATTACACCACTGAGATATCATCCTTTCTGAGCTAGTGCCACCACTGTCTGCCATTCAACCTCACTAGCTACCCTGTCGCAAGCATTTGCTTTGGTCTCTTCACCCCTCCCCCTTCACTGCAATACTAAACATGTTTGATTTCTTAAGGGCCTGTCCCACGAGCATGCGACTCCATGCGGCAAGCGCGACTTAACGTGGTTGCTTGAGCCGTACGGCCTCGTGGGGCCGGTCCCACTTCGATCGCCGGAGCCGTATGGAATTGTGCGGAGCTGGTCCCGACATCGCGCGGGGCTCCGAAAAACTGACCGTGTTCAAAAATTCCGCGCGGCAACGGCCTGCCAGCCCCAAGCCGCCTCAACGGGCGTGCGCAGCGTCTCAACGCCGTACGTCACGCGCGGACTTCACTCGAACTTCACGTCACTCACTCAACCTCCACGCGGCCCCGCTTCCGGTTTGGTCGCGATCGCCGCATGCAGGTGCATGCTGGTGGGACCGGCCCTGTATGGGGATCACTCGACCTCCGCGCGGCCCCCGCTTCCGGTTTGGTCGCGCTTGCCGCATGCAGGTCGCATGCTCGTGGGACAGGCCCTTTACTTTTCCCATTTCTGATGAAAGGTCTTCAACATGAAATGTTAACTGTTGTACTTTCTCTACAGATACTACCCAAGCTGCTATATATTTTTAGCAATTCCTATTTAATTGCAAAATTATCACAATGTATGTGGTAGCTTTTGAGTACAAATTAGCCGCTTAGTTTCTGATTTTGAAGCTTTGACTACTATGAAATCACTTTGCTGACAAAGTATTGTGTGACAGTCAAGTCACAAAGGAAATAAAAAACTGCAAACCATTGTTTTTATCAACAGTTTCTTTACCAGAGGAGCCGTTGATAGAAATTCTGAATTCTGACTTGGTGAGCTATCTCCTTCCTCTTCTGCAGCAACCTGCAACATAAGAAAAATAAATATAGCTTATGGGTCATGTTTGTATTTTCTCATCACATCATTCCATGTTCCATTCTGCATCATGACCAACATTATAATCTGATTACCATCAGCCATGAGCACCACACAACTGGAGTCTCCAATACATCCAGAAGAGAAAGTCAGATGGTCAAATAAATATATTTTTTCTTTGGCCTCAAAATTAATTCCCCAATCTTCTAAGAAGCAAGGTACACATGTCTATCAAAGATAGAGCTCTAACTGAAGCTCTCTGAGCACAATTCTCCAGTGAGAACAATCTGTCTTTGGAGTAGAAAAGTAAAATCCATACCTTAGCCTTAAAAAAAAGATTTTACTGGTATGAAATGCAAAAAATGATCATGGGAAAAAGTTTCTGACTTGACCCTATTTATGCGTCTCATAATTTGATATATTTCTTTCATGTGTCCCCTCAATCTCTAACGTTCCAGAGAAAGCAATCTAAGTTTGTACAACTCTCCTAATAGGTAACATCCTCTAATTCAGACAGCCTTCTGATAAATCTCTTCAGCATCCTCTCCCAAGACTCCACATCCTTCCTGTAAAAGGGCAACCAGAACTGCACACCATACACCATATGCGGTCTAACCAAAGCCCTATAAAGCTGCAACATGACTTCCACCATCTGCCTATCAAACTCTCCCTCATCTGTATCAACCTATTACCAAGAAGCAAAGAACTGCAGTTGCAGTTTTACTAAAGACGACACAGTGCTGAAGTAGCTCAGCGGGTCAGGCAGCATCGCACGAGAACATGGATAGGTGACGATTTGGGTCAGGTTGCATCTCAGACTGATAGTAAGGGGGTGGGAAGGGGGAAGCTGGAAGAGGGGCAGGTCAACGCCTAGCATGTAATAGGCCCACCACTGGTGGAGGGTAATTTGATGGGCAGATGATTGGACAAAGGCCAGAGAAGAAACGACTGAAGGTGTGAGACAAAAGGACTGAAGAATTGTGAATTGTGAGGCCAGACAAAGGAATGTAGGTGGCAGGGGAATGGAGAAATAGGTGCAAGTCCAGGTAGGGCATGGGAGTGGGGAGGAAAAGGAGATGGTCTCACTGCAAATTCAATTATCATACCTTAGGGTTGTAAGCTACCACATCCAAACTGGAGGAACCACACTTCCTATTCCGCTTGCGCAGCTTACAGCCGAACGGCATGAACACTGCTCTTCTCCCCGCCCCTTCCACCTACATTCCTTCCTCTAGCTTCCCAATTCACAAATCTTCAATCCTTTTGTCACACACCTATCTTTTCATCTCTGGCCTTTGTCCAACCATCTGCCTAACAAATATCTATTTGACCCCCCACTATCCCCATGCACGCACATGCATGGACAACAGCCGTGACTAGTAAACCGAAAGAACACTGTAGATTGGCTATTGCATGTTACAGGACTGCCAACATATGGTGAGAGTTGAGAGTGAGAAATTGCGAGAGAGTGTAGCGACTGAGGGGGGGGGGGGGGGGGGGGGAGAATGTAGGAGGGGGGTGTCCCCCCCTACCACAGTAGGGAGCTTTTGCATTTTTCAGCGTGAAATTATGCAATCTGGTGCATACTGTAGCAAATCTTTTAACTTACACTTGAATGCAACATTTATGCTTCAAATTGGATTAGGTTTGAATAAGGTTAGGCTAAATTACATTCCACAGTATAGCCAGGCTCTGATCAAGAGGTGCAGTACATGAATGACCTTAGTATATTTATGTATGGAAATCAGATTATAATTCATGCTGTTATGCATAAATGTAGAGAAACAAAAACATTGAAACAAGGCAAGAGGAGTCAGACCTCCATCACTTTTCTGCACAAATAAATCAATCACCCTCACCCTTTGACTATAGAAACGAGAAGAAGATAATGCCACATATTCAACCGTATATGGTTCAATGAAATTAAGAGATATGTATATGTGTATATATATAAATATATATACATATACACACATATATATGGAAACAGGCCCTTCAGCCCACCAAGTCCACACCGGCCAGCAATCTACCATACACCAGTTGTATCCTACACGCCAGGAACAATTTACAGAAGCCAATTAACCTACAAACCTGCAATTCTTTCGGATGATGGAGAAACCGGAATATCCAGAGAAAACCATGTGATCATAAGGAGAATGTACAAATACTGTACAGACACCACCCGTAGTAAGGATCAAATCTAGGTCTGCGTTGCTGCAAGGCAGAAACTCTACCGCTGCGCCAACGTGCCACCTCATTAAATTATTTTTTCTGTAATATATTCATTAGGGTGTCACGTCAATAAAGATGAACACATGATTCTGATTTCTGCCTTTAGATGGTTAACACACATCTCAAGTCATTGTGTTTTATGGCTGGTTTTCAACCTCTTCAGTCTGAAGGTCTCGACCCGAAACATCACCTATTCTTTCTCTCCAGCGATGCTGCCTGTCCTGCTGAGTTATTCCCGCTTTTAGTGTCTATCTTCAATTTAAACCACCATCTGCAGTTCCTTCTTACACTCTTTGTTAGGCGAAACAGGTCCTATTCTCATAATATTATTCACCTCAACTAAGTCTTTTCTTCAACTCCGTTGCTGCAGAGAATATAATCCCAGTTATCAAATCTTTCTTCAGTGAAAAACAATTCCAGCCCAATATGTTCATAAATCACCCCCTGGATCCCCTCCAGAGCAATTGCACCCTTTCTACAGTATGTCATAGTCTTACAACATGGAAACAGGCCCTTCATCCCAACTTGTCCATGCAGATCAAGATGCCCCATCTAAACTAGTCCCATTTATCTGCAGTTGGCCCATATCCCTTTAAACCTGATGTGTGTTAGGTTGTGTGTGAGATTGTGTGTCAGTGAAGCGACGACAACAACCGGAATGAGCGGGGACTTGGCGATGTCCGGGGAGCATTTCCCTCTCTCCCCCCCTCCCCGGGTATGAGGGCCGGCCCATGTGTTCTGTGTCCAGCTGGGGTCCGGGGGAGGTGAGGGACAGTGACCCGGGGGGTCGGGTATCGGAGCGGAGCCCGAGATTTATCCCCGCGGCTCCGACGCCACCACTCATCCGGTCCGCTCCTGGCTCCGGGCCGGGGTTAAAACTCCATGTGGTGTGGACAGAGCGGCCACCGGACACAGAGCCGCCGGTGGTGAGGGTGGGAGGCGTGAGCGGTGCCGCGGGGAGGTCGGTGCTGGGACCACCGCTGTGTCTCACCTATCACACCATCTGCACGGGAATGTGAACGCGGGTGAGGCAGCATCTAGAGCAGTAGACAAAAATGCCGGAGAAATGCTTGAGTGTGAAGAAGGGTCATACTCAGACATAGATGCTGCCTCACCCGCTGAGTTTCTCCAGCATTTTTGTCTACATTGCCATTTTAAATAGTGTGCGATGGGCTTATGCCAAATTGCTCGTTCCTTACGGGGAACCCGCCGACAGAAAACTATTCTCATTGGTGAGTGTGGAGCAGTGCGGCTTTATTTATATATTTATTTATTTATTTATTTATATATATATTTTTTTTAAATTTTGAGCGTGAGAATGTCTGTCATCAGCGTGAGAGTGTGAGAATTTTGTCAAATGCGTGAGTCTCACGCTCAATGCGTGAGAGTTGGCAGCCCTGATGTTAGCAAATCAGAATGCTTAGATTTAAAGTGATTGGCAAAGATCATGCTAAATAGTAAAGGCCTTCCCTAAGGTGTGATGTAGGAAAATATTAGCCCACGACAATAGTGATAAGTTGGAACAAAACAGACTGGTCCTATCGATCCCTTAAGCACTTGACTGGTTGGAGTCTCCCAAAAAGGGCCTGTTCTGTTTTTTTCCCAGCATCTGCCACCCCCCCCCCCCCCCCCCCAATAATACAAAAGGGTTCATTTACAACAGTAGAGGCATGCTTTTCTTCAACTAGGTCGATTAACCTACCAACCTTCACATCTTTGCAATTTTAAGTATGAACAGAAAACATGCAGGGCTACAGGAATAGGGTGGGAAAACGTGAATGCCTTACCAGGAGCTAATACAGACCCAACTGGGCTGATGGCCTGCTTTAACAACTCCATGGTTCGATATTATATATCATTACCGTGTACAAGAAATGCTGAGGTTGTCATCTGGGCGCATTTCTGGGCTCATCTTCTGGGGACTCAATTTGTAGCCAGGGCCCGCACTTCCAGGTGCTGCCGGGAACATCGTCATTTGTTTTCGCAGGCGTTTCCGGGCCTCTGCTGTTGCTCTCCATCTGGTAAAATATTTGGAAATTAAGTAGTAATTAAAAAAATGCCCAATTGTGAAGTCTCACTCTCACCCCTTGCCCATCAACATCATGTCTCCCTTGCTATACATCATAGACATTCTAAATGGACTTGATTACTGTATAGAGCACTGTTAAAACACTCTCAGTTCTACATCTAATTTACTGGCTCATGTAGTGGTAGCAGCTCAGTTTAAAGATTCCACAATATTCACCAAATAGTTTTTTGCACTCAATTCAGACACATTTTTGAAAACTACCATCTCCTGTATCCCTGCTAAATCGCTGAACCTGTGAAATTTGAAAGAAACTTGTCTTTGAACAGGAGCACATTTGTTGGCATCAAAAAGTTTCATTTCACGATCATGGAATTCAGAATGTTATGAGACACATTTTACTTTCACTTACTTCTTTAAGTATTTGCAGAAACAATGAACTTCTTGCAGTGTCTCCTTGACAGCCTGGAAGATCTCACTCTCCAGCGTTTCTTTGATGAGGGAGTTACAAAGCTCTGTAGAACAACGATTGATACGCGCTCGCCTGTCTTCTTCCATTGCAAACCTACAACAGTTAAAGTGAGAGGCTCGGCACAAATATCTACCAAGGCAAGTCGACAGACAACATGAAGATTGGGAGTGCTGTTGATCATCAGGAGAGCAGTTTCGGCTACGATATTAATTATTAGCTGGTTAATTGAAACGAGCACCAGCCAATGGAATTTTATACTGATAAGCATGAAGGAAGCTATTTTAGGGATTTAAATAAGGCAAGGGCATACAACATGAATGATGGGGCTCCCAAGAATCTTGACGATCAAAATTGGTCTACAAGTCCATAGATCTCTGAAGGTGGCAGCACAGGTAAATGGGGAGATACAGCAGCACAAAGGATGTTTTGATTTCATTGGCTGGGGCACAAAATATATATGCAGGGCACAAAAATAATTTTAAAAACTGGAGATCCGAAATAACAATAGAAAATACTCAGTGGATCACATAGCATCCATGGGAAGGGGGACAGAGAACGTTTCAGATTGACAATCCTTTGTCAGAACTAAGGCGGCAAAAAAAGTGTGTTAAACTGCATGGGAGCAGCAGATTCTCCAATGATATAAAACCGGGATGACTATGGGGAGAAGATGTAAACAAGGTTTTCTGGTCAAGGGGTGAATAGAAACAGTTCGAGAGCAAGAACATAGTCAAAATAATGTAGGCGTTGTGAAATGCAGAGCAGGAAGACATGCTTGGCAGGTCCTCTTCTCCTAGAAGAAAATAAAAGAAAATGGGGAGGAAAAAAAACAAGCTGAACCAATAATCACAGATGAACAACTGAAACAGTAAGTTTCCCCCAAGTTGTAGAATATCAAGTCCAGGGTGCACAATGTGCCCAGACAGAAGCATGAACTTTGAGTCCTGGATCATATACAGATTGGAAACAGACCATTTGGCCCACCTCGTCTATGCTGGCAATTTTGCCATTCTGACTTGCCTAGCATGTCTTCTTGCTCCGCATTTCACAACTACTACCTTCTTTTGTCTACCTTCTTTAATCTAAGTTCACACACTCATTGACCAGATAAACTTGTCTACAGCTTATCTCCTAGTCACCCCAATTTTCCTCTATCAGAGCAATTCCTTCCTGCAGCTTCACAAGCTTAGTTTGCCTCGTTCCCAGTTCTGATGAGACCCCCACGATCCAGCATTCTCTCTGCTTACATTAGTGCTGATGTACAAGTCTTGGCACAAATTTATAAAGCATTTGTTAGGCCACAGCCAAAATATTGTGTGGAGTTCTTGTCATTACACTACAGGAAGAATGTAATTACACTGGACTCACTGTAGAGGAGTTTCACCAGCGCGTTGCTGTAACAGCACATTTAATTTATGGGGATTGACTGTATTGGATGGATCTATGAGGAAGTGATTTACTCCTCATCTCTACCCAGCCTTTAGAACCTCAACATTTCTATGACTGATTCAGTGTGACTCCCAGGGTGCTAATAGTTATGCTATTGATTTTGAATGTCAAGAGGACGAATGTTTGTGGATGAATAATCATTGCTTGGTACGTGTTTTCTGAATGCAAAAGGCATACAAGTATATCCTTCAAAATTATAGGCACACACCACAGAAGCTCTTTGAGAAGCAATAGATAGTGTAAATTGTAACAAATCTTTCCTAATGGCAGTGGTGGTTAAGACTAGAGGGCATAGATTGATACGGAATATGATTAGATGGGATCCAAGGAAGAATGTTTTTCATCCAGAGGTCCAGAAAACAATGCCTCAGGGGTCAGTGGTGGCAGATGCTCAAACACCATTTAAGTATCTGAATGGGCGTTTAAATCACCAAGGTTTTGTAGTGATGGTAAATGGTATCAGTGTGGATAACTACCTGATGGTTGGCATAGACGTGGTGGGCCAAAGTCCCTCTGTGCTAGCACACACTAATCTTGAAGGATGTGCTTATATGCATTTTGCAATTGGTGAACATGCACTGTACAATGATTCTTCTTCTTCGGCAAACAGAATTTTAACTGGTTCCCCATTACAGTCAATGGCATAACCACCAGAATCCTGGGAGTTACCCTATATCAGTCATACAAATGTTGTTATTTTAAAGGCAGGGCAGAGGTTGGGAGAAACTCACTTCTTGACTCTCTAAACCCCTTCCACCTTGTATAACATGCATCTAAAATGTGAACAATAGACTCCAGTTGTGTGGCCTCATGCATCTCCAAACAACTTGACATAATCTGGGATAAAGCAATCCACTTGATTGGAATCCCATCAGCCACTCAGAACATTCACCATCAACATAACTTGGCTGTATGTTCAATGTTTATAAAATACACTTCAGTTTCTTTATAGTTAATTATTCTTCACTGGAACGTGGAAAACTCTCAAACTTCTACCATTAGTTTAGAAGGCACACTGAAAATTCACCACTTGCAAACTCCCCTCCAAATCAGAAGAGTTTGGTGGTGTTTCTTGCCCACTTGGAAATATACTGTTATTGCCCCTTAAAAGGGGCAAATTAGGAACTCTTTATGGGGCATCTTTGTTACATGGAAAGCAGTGGCATTCTCAAGGCTCTCTAAGGTTGGATATTACATTTTGTCCTTATCATTAACACCCGCTCCCCTAATTTAAAAAAGGATTCAATAAATGTGGAAATATTGATAGGCAATTGTGCTAATATTAAGATTGAGATGATTTACATGCCAGGCAATGCTCCAAATCTTCCATTAGATTTAATTAGGTTTTGCTCAGGAATGACAAACATTATTTCATTTGTGCAGGTAAAATATACTAGAGATACAAGACGAAAGGTAGCAAGCTGGGCATACAAAGACCTCACAAGCAATGCACAAGACAATGCTTTGTACATTGGAACAGTGTCCATTCAATTACCAAGAAATGTCAAATTATTTGAAAATAATGAAGAACTCTGGGACCACAAACCATTCCAGCCTGGACAAAATAAACCAAGCTATCTGCTTTGTTCATTCAGTGTTGCACGTGAAACAGGTTTGTGTACTTCCCTGTGTGTATGGTTGCAAGCATAGGACAAGTAATGTCATATCATTGTTTGAGGTCATTATGTTGTCCTGCAACCACACCTAAAGACTTATCCAAACTCTGATTCCGTATTCCCACCCAGCTACCTACCGGGATTCAGGGATCACAAACTCTGCTCATGTGGCACCATTTCACACTACATTGGTCTCCAAAGCTACTTTGTTAATAATCACCTCAGCTCATGAGTTGCACATTTTCTAACAGAGTATTCCACAACTTGATCTGTAATCTCATCACACAGTGCTTGACTGTAGCGGCTCTTCCACAATTCCCATTCCTGCTTCCGTCTGCAACACACAGAAAACATTCAACAGAAATCACTTTTAAACACTGTACACGCATCTGGATTGCACAGGACCTGCATCTGGAACATCTAAAAATCCAAGTCGCAGATGTAAATGACAGCAGATAGCCACCACACTCATATCTGCTGACAGATGTAGATTTATAAAGCAGTGCTAAAACACCCAATGTCACAAAATTTATTCCGCAATATTTGACACAAATAACGCAAGGATATACTAGGGCAAGTTACCAAGAGTTTGGTTATAATGCTAAGTTTTAGAAACCAGTATTCAGGAGAGCAGCAAGTTTTAAGGAAGGAATTCCACAGGTGTAAGCTAGGCAGACAGGACCAGAGCAGAATGAAGAAAAGATGGGATGCTCAAAAGTTCAGAAACAACAAAGATTGTGAAGATGTCACTACCCACCTGGCTTGTTCAATCCTTTGCTTTTCATCTTCAATCCTCTGTTTTTCTGCCAGAACTTCTTCAGATGAAGTTTCCTTCAGCATCTCGGTGGTAACTTCTGCAATTAATTCCTCAGTGGACATGTTTGACATGCTAGCAAGATAAAAATGACCACCTTGAGAAAACCAAGGGATACCTTAAAAGCGGACCTTGTCACAATAATTCTTTGTTTTCCTTTTGAAAAGGGAATGGAACAGATCCTGCTTCCCAGCTGTGGCAGAATTAAACTTTTAGACAAACAGCAGATGTAAAATATACAATGCAGATTAAAGCTCATTCGGACAAGCACTAACCTTGAAAGGGGAAGCTTTCTGTTTCTCCCTCACCAGTTGACTTCTCAAAACTATTCTTCTGCCCACTGATTGCTATCCAGCTGCAACAATCTACATTTTTAGCTGATTTTAATGCAGTGCTACATATTTCTGAAGCAAATGTTTTATAGCACAGTTGATCAAATCTGGTAATTATTTCATTCCATTTGCAACTTCTCAGAAAATAACATACCTCTTGCCTGGATGAGGACATCTTTGAAGAATATGCTTGTTTGTGGCCTCGTTTCCACTATCAAATCCCCCAAGAACCAACATTGACTTAAATCCCCACAGGCTCCAGTTCAAGCACTATGTGGAGCAGGTCACTGGCTACATATATCTTGTGACAAGTAACTAACATACCGATATCCCGAGGCCTTTCCACCATATGAAAGCATGCGGCAGTAGTGTGATGGAATATAGTATACTTGCCTGGATGAGGACAGCTCTAAAACTCTCAAACAGCTCAACTACCTGCAGGACAAAGTAGCCCACATGTTTTGCAACCCATCTACTGCCCTACACATTCATTCACTCCATCACTATTGGTGCAGTAAATACCAAAGAAAACACTAATCTGTTTAATTATTCTGACAACATCTCCCAATCCTGCAACCTCTATTACCAAGGATGACAAAGGCAGCAGAGATCTGATAACACCCCCACCTGCACCTTACCATCCAGACTTGCTGCATCTCTTTTCCTCTCAACAAGATGTCAATATCACCTTTACCAATGCAAAACCACAAGGAGATGGTTCAACACCACCTGCTTAAGAACAAATAAGACTGGGCAATAATTAATAGCTATACCCAAATCCAACAATCAATAAATGTAACATCCATTTTACACCAAACTTAATATCTTATTCTACAGTTTAAATCCTCTGGCAATTTGCAAGACCGGGTAGCTTACTACCTCTTATCACTACCCAAACAGAACAGCTGAAAGAGTTAATGGCTATTAGCTTGGGTTACCCTGCGTGATGGGATACTTGACCATTTTCTATTTTCTTACTTATGTAGCTTTAAAACTACTGACAGAGGAAATATATATATCATGTAGATGAAAACTGAAATACTGCTGGTGCCTCGTATGGGGGCAATTAACCGCTCAGAGCTTCCGTCGATTTTGAAGAAACAGCAGCAAAGAGAAGCAGGAAAAAGCAGTGATTGGCTCTAGCCCGAGTGGGAGGAGAGTTAGAAATGAGTCAAAGGGGGAAAACAGTTTAAAACTGAGGAATTTGGTTTGTAAATTGGTAAACGGGTAATTAGGCAATTTATCAGTCAATATAAGTAAGACTGCTCTTAGGGAGCGGCCTTGTGAGTAAAGTGTGAGTCTTTGGCTCGAGAGTCTTCGGCGAGGAGACTACGCATAAAGCTCGAGAGGACGGAACGTGGTGAACACGTCGGGGCAGATGACAGTGTGAGGCTTGCAGAATGTGGGAGCCCAGGGACACAGATGGAGCTTCTGGCTGCTACAACTGTGGCAAGTGCGTCCAGCTTCAGCTACTAAAGGACCAAGTTGGGGCACTGGAGAAGCAGCTGGATGAACTCAGGGCCATCCGGGAAAACAACAGTTTCCTGGACAGGACCTACAGTGAGGTGTCACGCCGAGGATACGGGAAGAACCAAGATGTGTGATGGAGAGAAAGGGTGGAAATCGTGGAGTGCAGAAGACCCAGGTGGCTGTGCCTAATGAAAACAGGTACGCCCTCTTGGGAACTGTCCGGGGAGACGATGTTTCCAGTCCGAGCGGCGGACACGTCGGTGGCTCCAATCCTGGAGATGGGACTCGACCGGCGAGACCGACGTCGGGCAGAGCCCTAGTGGTGGGTGACTCCATTGTCGGAGGAGCGGACAAAAGATTCTGTGGTGGCAGACGAGATGCGAGGATGGTCTGTTGTCTCCCTGATGCCAGGGTTCAGGATGTCACGAGCCAAATTCAGAACATCCTCGAGAGAGAGAGAGAGAAGGTGAACAGCCGGCAGTAGTTGTGCAGTAGGCACAAACGACATCGGGAAGAAGAGGAAGGAGGTTCTCCAACATGAGTTCAGAGAGTTGGGAAGTAGACTGGAATGTCGGACTTCTAGGGTGGTTATCTTTGAATTGCTTCCAGTACCTCGAGCTAATGAGGACAGGAACAGGAAGATAGGGGATCTGAATGTGTGGCTGAGGGGCTGGTGCAGGGAGCAAGGATTTAGATTTATAGACCACTGGGATCTCTTCTGGGGTAGGGGTGACCTGTACAAAAGGGACGGGTTACACCTTAACTGGAGGGGGACTGACATTCTGGCAGGCAGGTTTGCTAGGGCTACACGTGCGGGTTTAAACTAAATAGTGGGGGGGAGTGATTGACAAATTGGGAGTATAAAGATGGAGTTGAAGGGGAAGTGACTACAGGAAAAATTACAAAAGATTCTCGAATTAATGGGAAGAAAAGTTCGAGAAGGGACAACAGCGTAAGGTCAGGGCCAATTGTGAACGGTGCGAGGGGGGGGGGGAGTGAATACGGAGGTCAAAGTGCTGTATATGAATGCACGAAGTATAAGGAATAAAGTGGACGAGCTTGAGGCTCAGTTAGAAACTGGCAAGTATAATGTTGTGGGAATTACTGAGACATGGCTGCAAGAGGGCCAGGGCTGGGAACTGAATATTCAAGGGTAAACCTCCTATCGAAAAGACAGACAGGTGGGCAGAGGGGGTGGGGTTGCCCTGTTGGTGAGGAATTAAATTCAGTCCCTTGCAAGGGGTGACATTGAAACAGATGTGGAGTCAGTATGGATAGAACTAAGGAATTGTAAGGGTAACAAGACCCTAATGGGACTTAGGATCCAAAGTTGGATCATTGAAGACCGAAAAAGGTGAATTTATTATGGGGAACAAGGAAATGGCAGATGAGTTGAACAGGTACTTTGGATCTGTCTTCACTAAGGAGGACACAAGCAATCTTCCTGATATAGTAGTGGCCAGAGGATCTGGGGTGATGGAGGAACTGAACAAAATCCACATTAGGCAGGAAATGGTGTTGGATAGACTGATGGGAATGACGGCTGATAAATCCCCAGGGCCTGATGGTTTGCATCGCAGGGTACTTAAGGAAGTGGCTCTAGAAATCGTGGATGCATTGGTGATAATTTTCCAATGTTCTATAGACTCAGGATCAAGTACTCTTTAGATTCTGGAGTAGTTCCTGAGGATTGGAGGGTAGCTAATGTTATCCCACTTTTTAAGAAAGGCGGGAGAGAGAAAACAGGGAATTATAGACCAGTTAGCCTGACATCGGTGGTGAGGAAGATGCTGGAGTCAATTATAAAAGATGAGATAGCCGAACATTTGGATTGCAGTAACAGGATCGGTCCGAGTCAGCATGGATTTACGAAGGGGAAATCATGCTTGACTAATCTTCTGGAATTTTTTGAAGATGTAACTAGGAAACTGGACAAGGGAGAGCCAGTGGATGTAGTGTACCTGGACTTTCAGAAAACATTTGATAAGGTCCCACATAGGAAATTAGTGTGTAAAATTAGGGCACATGGTATTGGGGGTAGAGTGCTGACATGGATAGAGAAGTGGTTGGCAGACAGGAAACAAAGAGTAGGGATTAACGGGTCCCTTATAGAATGGCAGGCAGTGACTAGTGGGGTACCGCAAGGCTTGGTGCTGGGACTGCAGCTATTTACAATATACATCAATGATTTGGATGAAGGGATTCAAAGTAACATTAGCAAATTTGCAGATGACACAAAGCTGGGTGGCAGTGTGAACTGTGAGGAGGATGCTATGAGAATGCCGGGTGACATGGAGAGGTTGGGGGAGTGGGCAGATGCATGGCAGATGAAGGTTAATGTGGATAAATGTGAGGTTATTCACTTTGGTAGCAAAAACAGGAAGGCAGATTACTATCTAAATGGTGTCAAGTTGGGAAAAGGGGAAGTATAATGGGATCTGGGGGTCCTTGTACATCAGTCTATGAAAGTAAGCATGCAGGTACAGCAGGCAGTGAAGAAAGCGAATGGCATGTTGGCCTTTATAACAAGAGGAATCGAATATAGGAGTAAAAAGATCCTTCTGCAGTTGTACAGAGCCCTAGTGAGACCACACCTGGAGTATTGTGTGCAGTTTTGGTCCCCTAATTTGAGGAAGGACATTCTTGCTATTGAGGGAGTGCAGTGTAGGTTTACAAGGTTAATTCCCGGGATGGGGGGCTGTCAAATGCTGAGAGAATGGAGCAGCTGGGCTTGTACACTCTGGAGTTTAGAAGGATGAGAGAGGATCTCATTGAAACATATAAGATTGTTAAGGGTTTGGACACGCTAGAGGCAGGAAACGTGTTCCCGATGTTGGGTGAGTCCAGAACTAGGGGCCACAGTTTAAGAATAAGGAGTAAGCCATTTAGAACGGAGACGAGGAAACACTTTTTCTCACAGAGAGTGGTGAGTCTGTGGAATTCTCTGCCTCAGAGGGCGGTGGAGGCAGGTTCTCTGGATGCTTTCAAGAGAGAGCTAGATAGGGCTCTTAAAAATAGAGTCAGGGGATATGGGGAGAAGGCAGGAACGGGGTACTGATTGGGGATGATCAGCCATGATCACATTGAATGGCGGTGCTGGCTCAAAGGGCCGAATGGCCTACTCCTGCACCTATTGTCTATTGACATACATAGATCGCTGCTCTGCAGAAGATAAGATAATAGTCACTGGAACAGACGTCAGCAGTTACTTCTTGGTAGTAGTTTTTGGAAAAACAACTA
Organism: Amblyraja radiata; assembly: GCF_010909765.2. Taxonomy (NCBI): domain Eukaryota; kingdom Metazoa; phylum Chordata; class Chondrichthyes; order Rajiformes; family Rajidae; genus Amblyraja; species Amblyraja radiata. The sequence continues at coordinate 38,295,093 of NC_045962.1, forward strand.
AGGCATTTACTTGACTTCAAGAGTATATAAGAAATTGTAAAACACTGTATCTTTGGGTGGCTGCTCGGGAGTACTGAGTGTATTGGTAACTCTCTATACTGGTCCCCGTCATGACGAATTAAGTAAAGCTTGGCTTGGTTTACCTTTAACCCTTTGTGTGGTTGTCTGTTTTAAATAGGGAACTTTATCACAGCAACGTACCTGATAGCTTCAGCAGCAAACGTTGCTCCTGCTTTAGCCACTTCTTTACACTCCACACGAAGAACATCCTTTATCATATCTTTGACCAAGTCTTTTACCACATCAACGATCATCTGAAAGCAATGAAAATAAATATTGAAAAAGGGGACACAGTGATCCAAACATTCAGATTGCGGGGGGGGTGGGGCTGCCTGCAGCGTCACACATACACACGAACCACCCCCCATATGATGATTTGAATTTATCCAGGTTGTACCTTCTCAGAATAGGTTGGCTGCGGTTTTGGTGGAGGTGCACTGGGCACCTGTGGGGCAACACACAGTGAAGTTATTGGAGAAGGCAGAATCTGAAGTGGTGGTGGTGGTGGTGGCAGTGGTGGTGGTGGTGCCCGAGGCAGCTGTTCAACAGGAAGTACTTCTTGAGCAGGAATTTGGTCTTTGAGTTGTACAGCTACAAATAAATAGGATAAAACAGAAAACAAAGATGTGTTAAAAACTAAAATTTTCCTCAGCACAGTTAATCAGCCACTTTTTGAAATCCAACACAAATTTGCTTTTGAATTCGAATCAGCTGGAAAATGCTATTGCAATTCATTGCAGCACTCTTGCTGTATTGTCCACTCTTATCACCAAGACTGCAATACTGTAATTGGCAAAAGAAGAACAAAAACAGAAAATGGAGACAAAAAGTATTACAATGACTTATTGGGTTTTTATGATCATCAAGCAAAAATATTAAGTGGAGGAAGGAACTGCAGATTTAAACCGAATATATACACAAAATGCTGAATATCTCTTTCCACTGACATTGTATGGCCTGTGTATATCCATGATCCTTTGTTCCAGTTTTCTAATCTAAACTATTAGTGGTTAATGTTTTGCATGAAGGAGAATTTTAGCTCCTAAAATTTGACAGGAGATGGGATTAGCTAGATTGGCATCATCTTTGGCACAGGCATGATGGGTCAGAGAGCTTGTTCTTGTGTTGTGCTCTTCTCTGTTCTATGTCTACAATAAGCATTTCATGCTGCAATAACATTCATGCAAGTACTGGTGGGAACAATACAAGGTAAAACGAACTACACTGGAATTTTACCATTTTAATGCTGAACTTCTCACATTTTAGTGAAGAACCTTTCATCCGTATGGCATAACAAAAAGGACAGTACACAGCCCCAATGCAGTTCTATCAATAACTGGAGAGCCAAGCTGATATGTCTGAAGAAGGGACCCGATCCAAAATATCATCTATCCATGTTCTCCAGAGATGCTGCCTGACCTGCTACATTATACCAGCACTTTGTGTCCTTTTGTGTAAATCAACATTGGCAGTTCCTTGTTTCCACGTCAAGGAGATATTACTTGGGAAAAGGAAATAACTGATCTTCCACGGTGATTTCACATATTGTCAGCTTAACATTTAACTAACATCTAGATTAATTCAAAACTTTGGGTATCCTGAGCAGTTATGACATTACTAGGTGCAAAAATCTCACCTCAAAATACTACCCAAATCCATGTTTTATTGCCTTAAAATCTAATTCACAGAAACTCTTTACTTACTTGTGGATAATGTTACAGGTGGAGGTTCAACTTTTGGTTCTGCTTCATGATCATCTGAAGTCAAAACAAAATATAGTTGTTGAAAGCTACGGTGCAAGTCCATTTCACAATTACTATAAACAGCACAAAACCAGTGCCTTGTTTAAACATACCTCTAAGCCACTGGGCTTGGGCATTATTAATGAAATTAGTATCTCCCAAATTTTGACACAGAACTGTAGGAATTTTTTTAGAAATTGCCATTCAGGTCCAAGCTATCACAACCTTACAGCACACTAGAATCGCTATCTAAACTGGAGGGAAGAGAAGGATGAGAAATACAAGGGAAGAGGGGGCGGAAGTGAAGAGAAAAAAAAACCAAAATGAAAAAAGTTGAAAATAAAGGAATTCATATAGCACCTTCCACATCCAAATTATCTAGTAATGCACTTTAAAGCGCTGTATGTTAATTCAAAAGATAGAACTTGCACTGTAGGAAAAATGGCAAGCAATGAGGTCATACTTTCAATGTAGTGATGGCAAGGTATCCTGTTTTTAGTGATGCTGATTGAGAATTAACCATGAAACAGGATACCCTGCCCAAAGTAGTAATTAAATATTTGAGGGCATTTAGCTCCTTGTATTATTAGACCATGGCTGATTTGCACTTTAAACTCATCCACCAAATTGGTCCATATCTTTCTTACAACACCTTGTAACTCTCTTGTAACTCTCTCTCTTTCTGAATTTTTCGGATTTCCGAATGGAAGATTTTTAGCGTAGATTAGGTAGGTAGCGCGGGCGGCTTGAAAAGTCTGGAGCGGCTGCCACCTCCCCGGAGACCGGGGAATCATTGTAAATCATTGCTTAAATGTTAGTCAGTTAGTTTGGAGGGATTTTATGTGATGGGTTGGGGGGGGGGGGGGGGGGGGTGAAGGGGGAAACTTTAATTCTTAGTCCTCTACCTGGACGGGGAGCGGGCAATGCCTTACCGGGTCGCCGCGGGCGGCGCCGGTTGTAGCTCCGACCCCGGCAAATCTACCCCTGGCTGCGCGGCGCTCCAAATCCAAAATCTGCGGACGCCCGCAGCCCCAGCTCCGCTGTGGCCGCTGACATGTTGTGTGTCGGCGGCCACAGCGCTCCGGAGCTTACCGCACGGCGACCCGGTAAGGCATTGCCCGCTCCCCGTTGGTATCCCAGCGCTGCGACGCCGCCGACTCCCAACATTCGCGGAGCTGGGGCTGCGGGCGTCCGGTCGCGGGCGGCGCTGGATTTGGAGTGCCGCGCAGCCAGGGGTAGAGTTGCCGGGGTCGGTGCTCCAACCGGCGCCGCCCGCGGCCGGACGCCCGCAGCCCCAGCTGGGAGTTGGCGGCCACAGCGCTCCGGAGCTTACTGAACGGCGACCCGGTAAGGCATTGACCGCTCCCCGCCTCTCCGACCAGGTAGGGGACTAAGAATTAAAGTTTCCCCCTTTACCCCCCCCCCCCTTCACATAAAAGCCCTCCAAACTAACTGACTAATATTTAAGCAATGATTTACAGATGTTTAAGTGTCTCCCCGGTCTCCGGGGAGGAGGCAGCCGCTACAGTAGTACAGACCTGGGTTGACCGTGGGTCGTTTCGGGTCAAGTTTGGCGCCAAACGCGAGCTTTGGTGTGCAGACGACATCCTGGAAAAAATGGCCGGTTTTCGGAGTTTTTCGGTTTCCGGAACACCGGATAAAAGGTTGTGCACCTGTACTAACATCCCCTTGAAGTGGAAGCCCGAGCCTTGGTTTAGCATCTCTTTCTTATTACCAATACGTTGGTATTTGAGTAAGGATTTTGGAAAACAGGCAACAAAATGGACAATCTATATTACTAAACGTCTCATCTTGACCACTTCTTGTTGCTCTGCATATTGATTTTAGAAAAAACTCTGCCACTTACGGCTGTGATTTTTGGCCATCTTACTCAGAGTCCCCCTCCGCTGCGCAGGACAAGAGGATTTTTCCCCATCGATGAAAAATAAGAGTTATTTGTTTTAAAAAAAATGTTGAGATTCTCTCTCCTGAAGGCCACGCCCCTTCCGGAGGGACTATAAAACCCGGAAGTGTAGAGGTGCCTCAGTTCTCTGCAAGATGGAGGAGCGAGAGGTCGCAATTCTCAGTCTGAGCTGTGAATAACACTGAACACATGTCTACTAAACTGAGTGGTTTTACTGACCTGTCAGTGCCTTTAATGTGGTTTGAAAATGTAGTTTGAAAGTGCTAAAGTTGCGTTGCCTTCAGTTTGAAAGTGCTAAAGCTGCCTTGCCTTTGGTTTGAAAGTGCTAAAGCTGCCTTGCCTTTGGTTTGAAAGTGTTAAAGCTGCCTTGCCTGCTATATATAATTAAAAGTTTAATCTTGACCACTTCCTGTTTGCGCTTTATATTGATTTTAGAAAAAACGCTACCACGTACGACTGATTTTTGGCCATCTTACTCAGAGACCCCCTCCGCTCATCAGGTGCCGAGGATTTTTCCCATCGATGAAAAATAAAAGTTATTAGTGTTTAAAAAATGTTGAGATTCTCTCTCCTGTCAATCACGCCATGAAGGCCACGCCCCTTCTGGTGGGAGGGGGAGGGGCTATACAACCCTGCAGTGTGGGCGTGGCTCAGTCTCTGCAAGATGGGGGAGGGATAGGTCACGACTCGCTGTCTTTAGTGGCCTTGCACCCTGCTTGAAGTGGTATGAAACTGCACTTGAATTTGGTGGCCTTGTACCCATCTTGAAATAGAATTTCAAGGATTAGCCGTGAGTCAACTGCCAGCCCACCAGCCGTGAGTGAGCTGCCAGCACAACAGGCTTGAATGACTGAGCCGCCAGCCCAAGAATCCATTTGGCCCACAATGTCCATTCTAGCCCTCTGGAAACCAGTCCCTTCAGCACACAACACCTATACTAGCGCTCCAGAAAGCCTCCCCCCCCCCCCCCCTACTGGCCACCAATATTGGAATTGGTGGAACATTGCGTTGGGGGACCGTGTGATGCTGGGACCCAATGGGTCCCACTTAGTCTAGTCATATTTAGTCAAAGAACACAAAAAGCTGGATGAACTCAGTGAGTCAGACAACATCTCTGGAGAAAAGGAATAGGTGACGTTTCGGGTCAAGACCCTTCTTTAGACCAGACCTCGAACCGAAAACAGCACCCATCCTTTTCTCCAAAGATTCTGACTGACCCGGTAAGTTACTCAAACTTTTTGTGTCCATCTTTGGCTTAAACCAGCATCTGCAGTTCCTTCCTAGACAGAAATCACTTATAGTCTAAATTTTATCATTACAGGTAGACACAAAAAGCTGGAGTAACTCTGTGGGACAGGCCGCATCTCTGGAGAGACGGAATTGGTGACGTTTCGGGTTGGGACCCTACTTCAGATGAAAGTCTTGGGAAAGGGAAATGAGAGATATAGATGATGATGTGGAACAATGAATGAAAGATATGAAAAAAAGTAACAATGATAAAGGAAACCGGTCATGGTTAGCTGTTGGGTGAAAACGAGAAGCTGGTGCGAGTTGGGTGGGGGAGAGATGGAGAGTGGGGTGAATACTGTAAAATTTGTAAAATTATAATGTACCATATAAAAAAGGTAAAATAAAATTTAAAAAACTGCAGATTCTGGAATCTTGAGCAAAACATAACGTGCTGGAAGAACTCAGTGGGTCAGGCAGCATCTGTGGAGGGTACGGACAGACATTTCGGGTCGGGACCAATCTGACATTGTATTGATACAAAGTTGCTTGTGGGCTTTAAAGATGCATTCGGGGTCAATCAGGATAGATTTCAATTTTACCTCCCAAATTAACTTCATTTGCTCACAACAACTTAATGGGCCTGTTCCACTTAGGCGATTTTTTCGCAACTACAGGCAACTAGTTTGTCGCCACATGTTCGCCGGTGGTCGCCGGGAGTAGTCTCCTCAGTCACGCAAAAAGTCGTAGCATCTTTCTGGTCACCGCTAAATTTTCAACATTTTCAACTAGTTTGACGCCAATGAGCGTAGCTTGACGTAATGCCAGAATGACGTAGATTGTTGCCGTTTTTTCGGCGACCTGCTATGACTATGACAATCGCCGGCAGTTGCTTTAAAAAAATCGCCAAGTGGGACAGGCCCATTAATAAAACAAAAGTAATGATATCCTGACAATTTTGTACACACCTGGTGGAGGCAATTTCCGGCCCACATTGCTTGGCTCAAAGCACTCTCCAATGTATTGCCCTTGACGGTCAAAGCTCAAAATAGGGACATGGGGTATGAAGAGTGGAAGCTGCCTCCCATTCACAACTTCACCAATGAGAGTAGTCCGTTTCTGATCAATAAATAAGGACTTTTTGGGCAACAGTACAAATTCTGGATCGCATAATGTTGATCGATTCAATTCTACACACCTGAAATATATTAAATGTTATAAATTCAAGAGTAGATCCAATTATTTGCACAATCTATGTTATTCTTTCAAACTAAATTGTAATTCCCATTGCAAAGTACCTTTATTCTAAAGAAGCCCAGCTACGCAGAAACAAAGTAATAAATAGCTAAACTCAGGAATCCAATAGGGAACAAATACAAAAAATGGTGAGCAGATGTTGAACACACAAGAGATTTAACGTGGACAATTAAGTCCAAAACAAAATTTCACGAAAAGACAAGAACAAACTATTGGGCAAGGACTCGCCAGCAGTCTGTTTGTCATTTCACCCTTTTTGTTATTTTTAGTCTGTTTAAAAGTATGGTTTTGGAAGGGGGGGGGGGGGGGGGGGGGGGAGGGGGAAACCATTTTCTTAGTCACTTCCTGGTCGAGGATGCGTCTTTTCTCCGAGTCGCAGCTTCGCCCCCCCTCCCCTCGCCTCGCAGCCTACCATCTGGATTGGCGCGGCCTTTCCTGCCGGAGACTGGATAGAGCTTCAGCAGCGGCACAGCACTGAATTCCATCGCGGAGCTGGACGATGCCTTACTGGGGATCGCCGTGTTGAAGCTCCGGAGTGTTGGGCCTGCTGTTTAACACCATGGAGCTGTGGTCTGCGGAGTTTCTAGCCGCGGGGCGTAGCTGATATAACATCGCGGAGTCCTGGGATCCTTTGCCGAGGGTCGCCAGCGTTGAATCTCTGACCAGCTCAGCCTCAGTTAGGAAGCGGCCGATTCGGAAACTCCAAGCCGCTGAGAGTGTTCTCCGTTCCAACGTCGGAGTTCCGATCATCCCGGCAAGAGGGCCTGAACATCAGGCCGCCGTAGCTGCGACTGCGGAGGGCTCAAAGGCCCCGACCACGGGTGAACAAAGAGGAAGTTGGCTGAGCTTTATTGCCTTCCCTCACAGTGGGAAACGTTGATTCTGCTGTGTGGGGATGTTTATGTTAAATTCTATCGTGTATTGTGTTCTTTTTATTCGTATGGCTGTATGGTAACTCAAATCTCACTGTACCAATTGGTGCATGTGATAATAAATGTAACGAACTTGAACATACACAACAGTAGTAACATCAAAATTGATAACAATACAATGAAAGAATAAAAAGGGATGATAAAGAGTAGTAAAAAAGTCAAATGAAGCAATTAAGCAGCAACGGAAATCAAGACTGAATTAACAAAGGGAGAGGGAAATGAAAAAGATCCAAACATCTCAAAACAATTTAGTTTGGCATCATTCACAAGAATGATGGTGGGATTATTGAGCAAATGGATAACCTAGGAATTAAAAAATAAAGAATGTGCAGCTAGGATTCAAAAATAATTCATGATCATAGCCTTAAAGTATTACATTAGCTAGATAATATCAATGAACTTCCACAAGTCTTTGAAATTATAATCCATAGTAAACAAGGGTCAGAATAAGAACGTCAGGGAAATAGATAAGTTGACTAAAAAAAGTCAAGATAATAAAGCTAGGTGTGGAGTAGTAGCAATTTGTTAGGTACCTAAATGCTCAGATTCTTTGCCATCTAACCATTTGGAAATCTCAACACCTGACACCTGTTGTTTTTGCATTTTTCACATCCAGACCCTGGTTCCCACGCTCCCCATCCACTCACCAGGGCCCCGGTTCCTACACTCCCTGTCAGGTTGCCTGTGATCAGGCAGGCACAAAGGAATATTTTTTGAGTGAGATTGGAATCATGAGCAATAAAAATGTCAGAAATGAATTTAATAGAGAATTCAGTGGAAGCCAGATAGCGATTAGAATTTGAAAATAGCTTCTACAGGAGACGTTTAGGCAAATTTAAGGGAAGATTAGAACATTAGGGTTGCATATGATTATGGAGACTCAGGTAAATCATGAACATTGGTTTGGCCCAAATACCCAAATGACAAAGTGTCTGTGGTAAAACGCGATCATTTGGAGGTTTCAGGATGAAAATTGGATCAGTTGAGCTTTTCAATATTGAGCACCATGTGAGGACTAGAAGTCTAAAGGCAAGGAGAGTCCATTACACAAGCAATGCAAAGAATTGAAGTAACAGACCACAAGATAATCCAGGATGATTTACCATTTCAGCATTCATACAATCTCTTTTAACCTCAAAATAACACAATAGCTGCATATTCCACAGTTATAAAACAACAAATTGATAAATACAGATGGTAAAAACTGGAAATATAGATAGTTTTAATGTCTGGTTTCTTTCTGAAACTTACCAATCACTCACACTTAGTCCATAGTCCCTAGCAAATTCAGCTGCTTCTCCACAGTCTTTAAACAGCAGCATTCTAACAAGAGTATCCATTGGAAACATTGTGGATCGCTGAGAGCTCACCGTGAGAGCAACATTCAAAGCTTTGAGAGCTTCACGACGAACCTGAAACAAAAAACAATCATACATTGTGGAAGAATGCTGTCTGAGTAGCTTTCATCCACATCAGCTAGGCAGATCAGTAGCACTCAGCAGGCCATCACAGAGGATCACCCTCATGCTTGGTTAAAAGTCAGCCGTCAGATGCAAAATTTATTTGTCTCTGTATTACTTCCCCAGGCTCCTCACAATATCACAGCAATAAATGAACAAAAATAGGGAATACAGTCTCCCAAATGTGTCCTACCATTAGAAAAAGATTGATCCAGATTTTAAATTAACATTCTGGAGAGGGATTGAGAAGATTTACCAGGATGTTTCCTATATTCCTTGACACCTATAAAATCTATCTACAGACTTCCTGGACAAAGAATTCCAAAGATTCACTACCCTCCAGATGAAGACATTTCTTCTGTCATTGAATCATACAGCACTGGTGAGCCCTTACAGCCTACCGTGTTCATGTGATTGTAATGCCTATCTATGCAAATCTTCTTTGCCTGCATTAGACCCATATCTCTCTGCGCCTTTCCTATCCAAGTATCAGTACAAATGTCCTTTAAACTTGTAATTGCATCGGCCTCTACTAGTTCTGGCAGCTCATTCCAGATATTTACTACCAGCTGTGTGAAAAACGTGTTGTTCAAATTTCGACCTTTCATCCTAAACCAGTGCCTACTAATTCAGCTCTGGGAGAAGGAATCTGACCATCTCCTCCTGAAGGATGAGGGGACACATTGAAACTTACTGTTACTACCGACTACTGAAAGACCTGGATAGAGTGGATGTTTACACTAGTGGGAGAGTCTAGGGCCGTAGGTCATAGCCTCAGAATTAAAAGACGTTACTTTAGGAAGGAGATGAGGAGGAATTTCTTCAATCAGAGGGTTGTGAATCTGTGGAATTCATTGTCACAGAAGGCTGTTGAGGCCAAGTCAATGAATATTAAGGCAGAGATAGATACATAGATAAGAACGTGTCAGGGGTTATGGGGAGAAGGCAGGAGAATGGGATTGAGAGGGAAAGATAGATCAGCCATGATTGAAAATGGCAGAGACTTGATGGGCCGAATGGCCTAATTCTTCTCCTATCACTTATGACCATGAATCTGCTATGTTTTCCTAAGTGTTCAGTTACTACTTCCTTAAAAATAGACTCCAGTATTACCCTAAAGTTTATAGTTCTCTACTTTTTGCCTCTTTTTTTCTTGAATGGCAGGGTTTTTGTTGAATCTTGCCTCTTTTTTCTTGAATGGTCAGTTCGCTACCTGACAACGAATTAAAATCTATGAAATGTTAAAATATGACATTAAGTGCATCTACCAGCTCCACTGCCACCTTTAAAACTATAGAATGTGCGTCATCAGATCTGGGAAGTAATCACCTTTCAGTGCACCTTAATTAAAGCACACGGCATTGGGGGTTCAGTATTGATGTGGATAGAGAACTGGCTGGCAAACAGGAAGCAAAGAGTAGGAGTAAACGGGTCCTTTTCACAATGGCGGGCAGTGACTAGTGGGGTGCCGCAAGGCTCAGTGCTGGGACCCCAGCTATTTACAATATATATTAATGATCTGGATGAGGGAATTGAAGGCAATATCTCCAAGTTTGCGGATGACACTAAGCTGGGGGGCAGTGTTAGCTGTGAGGAGGATGCTAGGAGACTGCAAGGTGACTTGGATAGGCTGGGTGAGTGGGCAAATGTTTGGCAGATGCAGTATAATATGGATAAATGTGAGGTTATCCATTTTGGTGGCAAAAACAGGAAAGCAGACTATTATCTAAATGGTGGCCAATTAGGAAAAGGGGAGATGCAGCGAGACCTGGGTGTCATGGTACACCAGTCATTGAAAGTAGGCATGCAGGTGCAGCAGGCAGTGAAGAAAGCGAATGGTATGTTAGCTTTCATAGCAAAAGGATTTGAGTATAGGAGCAGGGAGGTTCTACTGCAGTTGTACAGGGTCTTGGTGAGGCCACACCTGGAGTATTGCGTACAGTTTTGGTCTCCAAATCTGAGGAAGGACATTATTGCCATAGAGGGAGTGCAGAGAAGGTTCACCAGACTGATTCCTGGGATGTCAGGACTGTCTTATGAAGAAAGACTGGATAGACTTGGTTTATACTCTCTAGAATTTAGGAGATTGAGAGGGGATCTTATAGAAACTTACAAAATTCTTAAGGGGTTGGACAGGCTAGATACAGGAAGATTGTTCCCGATGTTGGGGAAGTCCAGGACAAGGGGTCACAGCTTAAGGATAAGGGGGAAATCCTTTAAAACCGAGATGAGAAAAACTTTTTTCACACAGAGAGTGGTGAATCTCTGGAACTCTCTGCCACAGAGGGTAGTTGAGGCCAGTTCATTGGCTATATTTAAGTGGGAGTTAGATGTGGCCCTTGTGGCTAAGGGGATCAGAGGGTACGGAGAGAAGGCAGGTACGGGATACTGAGTTGGATGATCAGCTATGATCATATTGAATGGCGGTGCAGGCTCGAAGGGCCGAATGGCCTACTCCTGCACCTAATTTCTATGTTTCTATGTTTCTCCTGTGCTAGTTTTTTAGCTAATGATTACCCCAAGTTCCTTATTTAGTCTGTTGAATTTCTCTCCTTTATCCTGATTTCCCTCTATAAATTTTCATCTCCGGCTGTAAGGGACCCAAATTAGCATTTGATAAACATAGCCTTTTTACATATGTTTAATAGTTCAAAAAGTCATTAAAAAATTAGTTTATTATATTCACTCATTATGACCTACTCATAAAACTCAGGAAGAATTGACTGAGTCAAGGGCTGGCAGAAGGGGCCGTCATTATTGTATTCTCTGTTTGGTTTAGTCAGTATTCTCTCTGTAAAGTTGGGCGTGAACAGGCTCAAAAGCAAGATCCCCTTTGCTATAATTCTCACTCAGTGACAAGCCAGCAACAAATACATTCTGCTTCGAGGCGGTGGTTGTTCTGAGGCAAAGCTCTCACAGATAAAAAGCAAATCACAAGACCACTAAATGAAAAAAAACTTTCAATATCCTTCTTTGACAATCAAACAACTCCTCTAGCATGCATTAGTTTATAGTTTATAAATTAATATTTCACAGCTCAGCAGGTGATTAGCCATACCTGTTTGAAATAACGATGCAGTATACAGGCACTGAGGTAGGAGGCTGCCTTAACCAATTTGAAAAAACGTACAAAGTTGTTGCTGTTTAGAGCAGCAAATGCCTGGACAGCCAACTTCACCCCTGGGGAGTTCCGGATGATTGGACGGAGCTGTTGGACTTCCCTGGAAAATTAAAGAACAAACAAGCATGTTGAGTCAGCAAATCTGTGCCACTGAGGTAGCGGTTGACGGTGCCTGTTTAGCAAGTTAATGAAAAAGGAAATAATGAATCTCTTTTTTCCCCAATGGGTATTTTCTTTTCATGAACATCTGAATGAAGAATCTTCCTTCCAAATGTGATGATTTAATTTTAGCGTAGTTACAGGGTAAAATATCTTGTGCTTTGTATACTGAATAATCAAGCTCGGTTTCATTGTATTTGACATCAAACACACCTAGCCTTCATCAACCTCTTCTGTTCAATTAATGAAGGAAGCTGAATTCCGCCATAATAATGCTTTGTTAATATGACCATGCAGTTCTTCCTCTACTCTACAAAATGGCGGCAGCGCGGCCACACCATGACGCCCTGTGTCTCCCTAGAATGGGAAAAATAGCGACGATCCCCTTACCTGTTTCAAGGCTGCTCACTCGGAGCAGTCTTGTATCCATCTCGTACAGCCGACAGGAACTTCTGGACTTCGGTTCCTGCGGCTGCAACAACTTTCTGGGCGATCTCCGTCTTCCTTCTGAGCTCATCAGAGCAACAGAGCACCCGACTGGAGACCGCCAGGTGAGTCGCGGGGTTGGAGACCGCCATCCGACCCGGCGGTCCTCACCCGACCCGCGGCCCTCACCCGACCCTCGGCCCTCACCCGACCCTCGGCCCTCACCCGACCCGCGGCCCTCACCCGACCCGCGGCCCTCACCCGACCCTCGGCCCTCACCCGACCCGCGGCCCTCACCCGACCCTCGGCCCTCACCCGACCCGCGGAGCCCAACCGACCCTCGGTCCTCACCCGACCCGCGGAGCCCAACCGACACTCGGTCCTCACCCGACCCTCGGCCCTCACCCGACCCGCGGCCCTCACCCGACCCGCGGAGCCAAACCGACCCTCGGCCCTCACCCGACCCACGGAGCACACCCGACCCTCGGCCCTCACCCGACCCGCGGAGCTCACCTGACCCTCGGTCCTCACCCGCCCCGCGGAGCCCAACCGACCCGCGGCCCTCACCCGACCCGCGGCCCTCACCCGACCCGCGGCCCTCACCCGACCCGCGGAGCCCAACCGACCCGCGGCCCTCACCCGACCCACGGAGCACACCCGACCCTTGGCCCTCACCCGACCCGCGGAGCTCACCTGACCCTCGGTCCTCACCCGCCCCGCGGAGCCCAACCGACCCGCGGCCCTCACCCGACCCGCGGCCCTCACCCGACCCGCGGCCCTCACCCGACCCGCGGAGCCCAACCGACCCGCGGCCCTCACCCGACCCGCGGCCCACACCCGACCCTCGGTCCTCACCCGACCTGCGGAGTTCACCCGACCCTCGGCCCTCACCCGACCCGCGGCCCTCACCCGACCCTCGGTCCTCACCCGACCAGCGGCCTCACCCGACCTGCGGAGTTCACCCGACCCTCGGCCCTCACCCGACCCTCGGTCCTCACCCGACCAGTGGCCTCACCCGACCTGCGGAGTTCACCCGACCCTCGGCCCTCACCCGACCCGCGGAGCCCAACCGGCCCTCACCCGACCCGCGGAGCTCACCCGACCCTCGGCCCTCACCCGACCCTCACCCGACCCTCGGCCCTCACCCGACCCGCGGAGCTCACCCGACCCGCGGAGCTCACCCGACCCGCGGAGCTCACCCGACCCACCGAGCCCAACCGACACTCGGTCCTCACCCGACCCTCGGTCCTCACCCGACCCGCGGAGCCCACCCGACCCTCGGCCCTCACCCGACCCGCGGCCCTCACCCGACCCTCGGTCCTCACCCGACCCGCGGAGCTCACCCGACACTCGGTCCTCATCCGACCCGCGGAGCCCAACCGACCCGCGGCCCTCACCCGACCCGCGGCCCTCACCCGACCCTCGGTCCTCACCCGACCCGCGGAGCCCAACCGACACTCGGTCCTCACCCGACCCGCGGCCCTCACCCGACCCGCGGCCCTCACCCGACCCGCGGCCCTCACCCGACCCTCAGCCCTCACCCGACCCGCGGAGCCCAACCGGCCCTCACCCAACCCGCGGAGCTCACCCGACCATCGGCCCTCACCCGACCCGCGGCCCTCACCCGACCCACGGCCCTCACCCGACCCGCGGAGCTCAACCGTCCCGCGGAGCTCAACCGTCCCGCGGAGCTGGAGAACGCCAGGTGAGCCCCGGAGCTGGAGAACGCCACCCGACCCGTGGAGCTCGCCTGACCCACGCAGCTGGAGAACAACACCCGACGCGTGGAGCTGGAGAACACCGTGGAGCTGGAGAACGCCACCCGACCCGTGGAGCTCACCTGACCCACGCAGCTGGAGAACAACACCCGACCCGTGGAGCTGGAGAACGCTACCCGACCCGTGGAGCTCACCTGACCCTCGCAGCTGGAGAACACCACCCGACCCGTGGAGCTGGAGAACACCGCGGAGCTGGAGACCGCCACCCGACCCGCTGGGCTGGAGAACGCCAGGTAAGCCCCGGGGCTGGAGACCATCAGCAGAGCCGCGGGGCTGAAGACCGCCTGCGGAGCCACGGAGACGCAGACGCGGAGCAACGGAGCAGCAGAACACCAGCGCGCACCAAGCCAGCTCAGCCGACCAAAAGCAACAACAGACGGCGACGCGTACGAAAACACCGCCGGGGACGCAGAGGTGGGTTAAAGGCCAGGTTAGAGCTAGCCCCACACAGGGTAGCGATTCCTAGCCCTTTTCCTCGCCAACGTGCGCTCACTGGCAAACAAAATGGACGAACTCTGGCTAAGGATCATCTCCCACAACTGGATCAAGGACTGCAACATCCTGATCTTCACGGAAACTTGGCTCAACACTGACGTTCCTGACAGCGCCATCCAGCTATCGGGGCGTCATTTACTCCGAGCGGACAGGACATCAGACTCCGGTAAGACCAGAGGTGGGGGTCTGTGCATTTATGTAAATAAAGCATGGTGCATGGACTCCACCATCATCGAGAGTTACTGCTCAGCTAACCTTGAGTTCCTCTTGGTTAGATGCAGACCGTTCTATCTGCCCAGAGAGTTCACCTCCACTGTTGTGACTGCAGCCTATATCCCTCCTGATGCTAATGCCAAGCTTGCAATGAAAGAGCTGCATACTGCCATTAGCAATCAACAGACGCACAACCCCGAGGCAGCCTTCATTTGTTGCGGGTGACTTCAATCACTCTAACCTGAAGACTGTACTCCCCAAATTCCACCAACATGTCTCCTTCCCCACTAGAGTAGACTAGACACTGGACAAAGTCTATACCAACATGGCTGAAGCTTACAAAGCCATCCCCCTCCCCCACCTTGGTCAGTCTGATCACGTCTCATTGTTCCTGCTCCCTAAGTACTCCCCACTCATCAGACGGGTTAAACCAACTGTGAGGACAGTTAAAGTCTGGTCAGAGGAAGCGGACTTCTCACTTCAGCAGTGTTTTGGAAACACTGACTGGAAGGCGTTTGCAGCCCAGGCCACCCTTGACTCCCACACGGACATTGATTCCTACACATCCTCTGTTCTGGACTTTATAAACTCCACCATCAATAGTGTCACCTCCCTCAAACAGGTGACCATATTCCCGAATCAGAAGCCAAGGATGAACAGCGAGGTCAGGCTACTGCTGAAAGCACGGGACACCGCTTTCAGGTCAGGCGATGCTCGAGCCTACAGTTCAGCCAGGGCTAACCTGAAGAGGGGCATCAAGAAGGCCAAGCACTGCCATAAGCTCAGGATTGAGGAGCACTTCAACAACAACTCCGACCCCCGACGCATGTGGCAAGGCATCCAGGCCATCACGGACTACAGACCCTCCAACACCACCCCCACATCCAGCGACGCCTCCTTCCTTGAGGAGCTTAATCACTTCTATGGCCGCTTCGACAGGGACAATCTAGAGACAGCCATCAAGGCTGTGCCACCTGCCGATCACCAACCCCTCACACTCACCCCCTACGACGTATACGTGGCACTGAGTAGGACTAATGCACGTAAAGCTGCTGGCCCTGACGGCATCCCCAGGCGCGTGCTCAGGGCCTGTGCTGCGCAGCTGACAGACGTCTGGACTGACATCTTCAACCTGTCACTTGCCCAAGCAGTTGTCCCCACGTGCCTTAAAACCACCTCCATCGTGCCAGTGCCAAAACACTCCACTGCGGCAAGCCTCAACGACTTCCGCCCAGTTGCACTTACCCCCATCATCACCAAGTACTTCGAGAGGCTGGTCCTAGCACACCTCAAAAGCTGCCTACCCCCCACACTGGATCCCTATCAGTTTGCCTACCGCAAGAACAGGAGTACGGAGGATGCCATCTCAACGGTACTTCACTCCGCCCTCTCCCACCTCGACAACAGAGACACTTACGTAAGAATGCTGTTCATCGATTACAGCTCAGCATTCAACACCATTATACCATCAAAACTGATCACCAAACTCGGTAACCTGGGCATCGACCCCTCCCTCTGCAACTGGATACTGGAATTTCTAACCAACAGACCCCAGTCCGTTAGGTTAGACAAGCACACCTCTTCAACCCTCACCCTGAACACCGGCGTTCCACAGGGCTGTGTGCTGAGCCCCCTCCTCTACTCCCTCTTCACCTATGACTGCACACCTGTACATGGTACTAACACCATCATCAAGTATGCAGATGATACAACGGTGATTGGCCTCATCAGCAACAACGATGAGTCGGCCTACAGGGAGGAGGTCCAGCACTTAGCAGCATGGTGCGCTGACAACAACCTGGCCCTTAACTCCAAGAAGACCAAGGAGCTCATTGTAGACTTCAGGAAGTCCAGGGGCGGCACGCACACCCCCATCCACATTAACGGGACGGAGGTGGAACGTGTTTCTAGCTTCAGGTTCCTGGGAGTCAACATCTCCGATGACCTCTCTTGGACCCACAATACCTCAACTCTGATCAAGAAGGCTCACCAGCGTCTCTTCTTCCTGAGGAGACTGAAGAAGGTCCATCTGTCTCCTCAGATCCTGGTGAACTTCTACCGCTGCACCATCGAGAGCATCCTTACCAACTGCATCACAGTATGGTATGGCAACTGCTCTGTCTCCGACCGGAAGGCATTGCAGAGGGTGGTGAAAATTGCCCAACGCATCACCGGTTCCTCGCTCCCCTCCATTGTCCAAAGCAAGCGTTGTCTGCGGAGGGCACTCAGCATCGCCAAGGACTGCTCTCACCCCAACCATGGACTGTTTACCCTCCTACCATCCGGGAAACGCTACAGGTCTCTCCGTTGCCGAACCAGCAGGTCCAGGAACAGCTTCTTCCCGGCGGCTGTCACTCTACTCAACAACGTACCTCGGTGACTGCCAATCACCCCCCCCCGGACACATTATTATTTATTCAAATCATTTGCTATGTCGCTCTTCCAGGGAGATGCTAAATGCATTTCGTTGTCTCTGTACTGTACACTGACAATGACAATTAAAATTGAATCTGAATCTGAATTTGGCCTGTTGACAATACCGAACAAGATGACATATGAATCTGTGGGTCCAGAGGACGTGGCTGAGATTTTAACTGATCATTTCACATTAGTCCCTACGAAGGAAAATTAGGTTCCTGGAGTGTTAAGGAAAATGTAATAAAAATTCTGGACAAGCTAACAATGGGAGATTTAATTATTCAAAGCGTTAGGTTGCTAACTACCCAAGCAGAATACAAGGTGTTGTTTGGAGCAATCATCAGGAGTGAAGTTAGTTAGCAACCATGGGTAAGTCTGGATTGACCACAAAAGGCCACAATTGCAAAACAGTGTCTGATTCTGGTCACCACCGTTCAGAGGGGGCACAAAGATCCGAGAGAGACAGAAGAGAAAAGATTTACCAGAATAGATGAAGGAATGAGGAAAACAGCTATAATATTGGACTAGAGATTTGCTTATTTCAGAACAAAAATGATTGATGGGAACATAAAAATCACAATGGGCTCAGAAAAAGGGAATTAGCGAGAAGCTGCACCCATTAATGGACACTGATTCATAGTAATGAAGCAAGATCCGAGATGAGAAAAACAGTTGTCATGATCTGGAACCCATTGGGGATGACAATTCAGGGATGATTGGGTTAACGTATGACAAGCCATTTGGCGCCTCTCGGCCTGTACTCGCTGATGTTTAGAATGATGAGGGGGGATGACCTCAATCAAACTCACTGAATAATGAAAGGCCTGGATAGGGTGGATGTGGAGAGGGTGTTTCCACTCACTGGAGAGTCTCGGACCCGAGACCTCAGAATAAAGGTACGTACTTTTAGAAAGGAGATGAGGATGAATTTATTTAGCCATAATGGGGTGAATCTGTGGAGGCCAAGACTTTTGAGTATTTTAAAGCAGAGATTGACAGGTTTTTGATTAGTAATGGTGTCAGAGGTTACAGTGAGAAGACAGGAGAATGAAGATGAGAGGGAAAAAAATCGATCAGCCATGACTGGATCGTGGAGTAGACCCAATGGGCCAAATTCATAATTTCTGCTCCTATGACTTATGAACTTATTCCCTTCAAAGTTGTGAAAACAGGTGCTCCAAAAGCTATCATCATAGATTTGACGAAATGAGAGTGGAAAAAAAAGGCACAGATTAGGGGAAGGAGTTGAGGATTGGGACAGTGCCATAACGGTACAACATGATGGTATCATTTCACTATGCAGCAAGCACACTGAAAATAAATATCTCCTGCTTACCGGAGAATATCTCCCTCATTGAGATTGAGCAGAACATGGTAGCCACGGAATTCTGCCTCATTCTCACAGTAGATATCCTTGTTGGCTAAATCCTGGTACATTTCTTTCAGACTTTGCAAACACTTAGTCAGGTTTTCATCGTTTATCTTAGCATCATAAGTGGACATTGGCTCCTCACAGAGATGATGACTGCAGTGGATATGGAATCGTGTACACTTTTCAATTAGGGCCACAATTGGCTTATCACAAAGGTGCTGTTGTGTAATATCCTGTAAGAAAAATAAAACTATCAATGGAAAGACACTTTACAAATGAATACAAAAGTATAGGGGTTGGAAATCTGATACTAGAGAGCATAGTTGAATGGAGACACAAGAAACTGCAGATGCTGGAATCTTGAGCAAAACACAAAGTGCTGGAGTAACTCAGCACCATGTTTTGAGCATAGGTTGGAGTGAGAGGGAAAATATTTGAAGGTAACTCAGGGGGAGTATCTTTCCACACAGGAGATTATATGAATATGGAATGAGGTGCCAGAGGAAGCTGTGAAGTCAGGCACAATTAACATTGAAAGGACATTTGGGCAGGACAGGATTTAAAGAAATATGGGCCAAATACCAGCAAATGGAAGGCACAGTTGTACATGACGTTGATAAGGCTGCACTTGGGAGTATTGCATTTAGTTTTGGTCACCCTGCTGTGGGAATGATGCCAGTAAGCTAAAAACACATAGAGAAGATTTACAAGGATCTTGCCAGGACTCAAGGGGCTGAGCTATTGAGAGCAGTTAAGCAGGCTAGTACTTTATTCTTTGGAGCGCAGGTGGCTGAGGGGTGCTCTTATTGAGGTGTGTAAGATCATGAGAGGAATAGATATAGTTGATGTACAGAGTCTTATACTCAGAATAGGAGAAACAAGTATTTTTAATAATAATAATAATAATAAATTGAATTTATATAGCGCTTTTCAAGGACTCAAAGTCACTTTACAAGGCAAGGCAAACAAAAAACAAAAACAAAACAAAACAAAAACAGAACACAAACAAGAACATAAGAGGCAATAGCAGACGGAGAAGCGGCGAACAAACAGCGCCAGCGTCCTCTCCGCGCAGCGTCCTTTCAGCTAAAACATAACAATAATAAAGATCTTTAACATAAAAAACATCCCCCCACAATGGTTTCCATTATGAGGGAAGGCACAATGTCCAGTCCCCATCCCCAGTTCACCCATAGTCGGGCCTATTGATGCCTCCACAGTTGCCTCTACGGATGCCCGATGTTCCAGGCCGTTCTAGCCAGTTGATGGTGCTCCGGCGTCGGGAGAGTCCTCTCAGCGGCTTGGGACACCTGGAACGGCCGCCTCCTTACCGGAGACCGCGGCTTCCGAAGCCAACAAGGCCGCGCCGGTTGGAGCATTTCCACTGGCGATCTCGTCGCGAGATCCCAGGCTCCCGGTGTAAAGTTCGGCGCCGCCGCCCGCGGCTGGCCGCTCCACAGTCCCGCGATGTTTTTTCTCGGCGGTTCTTTAGCTCACCGGAGCTCCAGCGCGGCGACCCGGGCAGGGCATCGCCCACTCCACTCCGCGATAGTGCTCCAGCGCTGTGCCGCCGCCGAAGCCGAGGTTCTGGGCGGTCCCCGACAGTAAAACGCCACTCCAGGCCCGCTGGTAGGCCGCGAGGATGGGTCGACGGTGCAGCCCGGAGAAAAGCTGCCTCTCCGACCAGGTAGGGACCCTAGAAAGAAGTTTCCCCCTTCCCCCCCCCCCCCTCCCCCCACATAAAAAAGTCTAGACCTCCTAAAAACAAAACACTAAAACTCACTAAAAATAAAAAAAAGAGTGAAAAAGACAGACAGCTGCTGGCTAGGCAGCCATACACAGGACGGCGCCCCCTGCACCATTTTTACATTGGTCAACGCAATTGTTTGCTTTTAAAATGACAAGTACGTTACTGGCCTCAAACATTCCATTTCTAAATGAACAGAAATAACCATTGCGCTGCAGCGATCTGGATTTACCCCCTCTTTACCCCTGGTAAGCATTAATTGGAGGACCTTGTCACCCTGCGTACTTATATCAATAACTTTCTTAGTTGGAAATATATACAAGTCCGTGCAGAGACAGGATAATGCCAGACATTACCAACTTACCTTTCTTACACCACGAGTTCGATTCCATACAAAGTCATACCAGTCCCGATAATTGCCCTCACCCAGATCCATGATCTTGGTCACTAAATAATCCATAGTTAATTTCAACACAGAGGCAGGGCGAAGTTCATGGGGCAGAGGTTCTTCTTGATCAGCTGATGATCTGCTATACTCCTTGATTGCAGCTTCATGGTTAACCTGTGGTGTAAGAAACAAACATTAACACGCAATGAACGAGGCTTCAACGTTCAATAACCCAGACAACGTTAGATAGTTTACTAGATGGAGCAGACAAATTTGGCACTACACGGCAAAATATGCTGTGTCCTTGGTAACTTAGACTATTGCTGTACTATAACAGCTCAATATGGTGAATCTATGCAGCAAAGCTACATGGGACGCAGACAAGTCTCTACACAGCTGCTTACAGCTACATAATTAACAAAGAATATTGAAAGTCCATCAACACTGACATAGCCTACAGGTTCTTTTCAGTAGACTGTTCAAACTAAAATCGGAACTAGTAACAATGGAAAATGCAACACCCAAGGGAGCATAAGAAATAGGTACAGAAAGAGGCTAATCGGTCTCTCAAGCCTTCTACGCTAGTCAGTTCATGTTGTTAATTTCCTGTTCACGAAGAGTGTGGCCCTTGCAAAAAACAATGGGAAGTAGTAAAGCTGAGGAAGAGGGGATAAGGCTGGAGTGGGTGAAGGGAATGGAGGTCAAGATGGTTAATGTCACTTTGGAAGCTAGAAATAAAAAGATCGTGAGGTTAAAAGTCCAAGAAAAGAGAGAAGTGTTGGGGCAAGAGAAAGGGTCATCATTGGGGCTGAGGTCTCCTTGCTATAGAAATAGGCACGGAGACTGCAATTGAAGAGCTGAACATCATACCCGACTTGGACCTCGAGATGTGGACACAGGGGTACAAAGGCGAGGACAGACTGTTCAGTGTCAGAGACAGGGGGAGAGGGTCAGAGTTTATGTTAGCTTTCAAGTATGTTTTTGTGACTACAAAGTCAGGCTGTTATTTGACCAGTAATTTCTTCCAATTGAGATATTAAGATTTCTGAAGTTGACTGGGCTGAGAGGAAATAGCTTGCTGCTGGATAATCTGTCTAGTTGTATGCTCTCTCTGTATGGATATGGCAGTTAACGATAAAACAGAGTTGCTTGCTGGGTCACTTCAGATGGTGGTCAAGATTCTCCCATGTTGATTAAGTTGGAATCATATAATGGCCAGACCAGAAAAGAATGGCAGAGTTGCTTCTCTATTGGTGAGACAGACAGGAGTTTAACACGATCCAGTAGTTTTTGTCATTATCATTACTAAGACTAACCATTTTTATTTAATAAAAATCAAGATTGTCAATGAAATTAAGATTACACGGTAACTATGTTGTGATATTAATCTAGGATTGTTTCTGTGGAAGCTTAGCTGCTGTGTCCCCATGTCACCTAAACTTATTTATTTCTTTAGCAAGTTATTTTTCTCATACATGTTATATCTTCCCTACTTGTTACTTCAGCAATTTATTAGCATTGGAAATTATACCCAACCACATACATAGTAAAGCTCTGATAATCCAGCATCAATTGTTCAAAAATACTGATTATTTTGACACCTACTGTAGCTTATTCATCAGTCCAGAATGTGAGCCAATTGCCCAGCATCCAAACAGGGTGCACAGCCAGAACTGGAGTATGGCTGGTCTGGACTGTGAGCTGGAATGATTTACAGGTACATGGAATAAGAAAATCGAAAATTTAAAAACTGACCTTGTCAGTGCCAGCCATGATCTCAAAAGAACTGAGCTGGTATCTTGTCTCTCTCATGTAGCGTTCCTTCTCCGGGCACATGTCCATGCAGGTCCCCACCAAAGCTTTAGCTTTTTCCAGATCAGTTCTTTTCACTCGGTCTGCAAAGAAATACAACGATACATCTCAATATTTGAGTGTGAAAGTCTATGTAATCACCCCATCTTGTATTGTGCCTAAGTCCAGCTGTTATCATCCAAAAATGCAGCATTTTCTAACAGACAACACCCCAAATCTTCCTTTAGGTTCTTCTTTGGGATTTGGCAAGGCCCACATGTACTGCCCATCTTTTGAGCTGATGGTGAGCCACCCTCTTGAATGATTGCAGTCCATGTGCTCCCTCTATGCTGCTGGATACAGCCAATATGAAGGATCAGTGATGCAAGTGAACTCGACATGGAACAGGGAGAGGAACTTGCAGGTGGCAGTGTTAATACACCCACACTAGTTGTGTCCCTCAATTAGGAGGAGCGGTTGCACATACAAAAGTGCAGTTCTTGAGGAAATCATGGTGTGTTACTCCTGCAACATTATAGCCGAGGTATATCAATAACAGAGGGAGAAAACATTTAAGATGGTGGATAGAGTGCCAGCCACAGGGATTGTGGTGGGGTAGTCCACAGTAGTATTGGGGTTAAACATCAAAGGGAGATGATTAGACACTCTCCTTTTGGTGTGGTATGAATGTTACATCACTTATCAGGCCATGCCTGAATTTTGAAGAGGCCTTGCTGCATTAGAAGCATGGACTGCTTCATTATCAAACATTAATTTTCTGTCCTTAAAATGAAGGCAACGTTATTGATACCCCAGCTAAAGACCAGTGGGCCTTGAATACTACCCCAATAATTACCTGCTGTGATAGCCTGGGACTGAGATAAGTAGAACTTCGCCTCTCAAGCCTTCTTATTCACACATACCCATTAACAACACAAGCCTTGAAATTCATACTGTGCCTGTAAAGCTGCAGCAGGTAAGAATTTCATTTTGTCGTTCCCTGTGCACATGGCAATTAAACACTCATGATCCAATCCCCCAGACTCTACAGCTCAACTGCACACGTGGGGAAATGTAGAACAGTTAATTAACCTACCAACCAGCATACCATTGAGACATGGGAAGAAACCAGAGCACCCAGATGAAATCCAAGCAGTCACTGGAAGGATGTGCAAACTCCAAACTGACAACGCCCAAGATCAGGATTGAATCTGGATCACTGGAACTATGGCTCTACAGCTATGACACGGAACCATTCATAAACCAAAGTAATCAACACCTCCATCACTTTGAAGAGGATTTAGAGCTGATTGTGGAGGCAGCGACATTTATAGCCATGTGGGACGGCTCAACAAAGGTGGGTGACGGTAAATGACTTCAATCATTGGGACAAGGAATTTTTGAAAAAACTGTAAGATTTATAATTTTATAAAGAATAGAATAATTTTTTTACGGGTGATAACTATTTTAATTATTAATTTCAGATAGATCCCCCATTAAATAAATATGCCGACTTGAAATTTTACTAATAACCATCGGGACATGTGGTACAGATTGCAAATTGTCCCCAATGTGTCGGATTGTGCTAGTGTCCGGGTGATCTATGTTCAGCGCAGACAGTGGGCCGAAGGGCCTGTTTCCGCACTGTATCTCCAAACTAAAACTAAACTGAGACAACCTATCTCTAATTTGGTGGTGACATGCAAAATACATATGTGCAAATTTATTTGAATCAATTTTATTGCAAACGTAAAAGGCAAACCTTGTTACGTTTCTATTCACCAAAATTTGTGGCAGAAGCTCTCAAATGCTCCACAACAAATCTGGGAAAATGGCCCTCTGTTACCCTGCCCGCAAAGACCCACACTTCCACCACTCCTTTTATGTCACAAGGAACAATGCATGGTTACTTTCACAGCTATTGAGATAAAATTTAACTTTGGACTCAATGTGAAAGCGGGAATATTGAAAAATGTAACAAAATGCATTAATGGAACACCAAAATAGATAAATCAGAGCAATGGGGTGAAGGTGGAAATAAATAGGACAAATAACACAAAGAACTGAGGGGGTTCAGTCAACAGGTATATGGTCTAGTCATTGAACATTTTTTTCTTTAAAGAACACGTTACCTTGTCTCATTAACTTGTCTCGTTGGTCCAGTACTCTATATTTCTCCTCAGGATTAGCAGCAATTGTGCCAATCAGGTGACTGAGAGAAGAAGGTAGAGTCACCATATGCTCAGATACCAACATCTGATCTTCTATCTCTGTTGATTGCTGAGATTCATTCTCTAATTTTTGACTCTTAATGGGTGCACTCTTAACTGGTGACCTACAGAACAAAGAATTAATAAAAGGCTGAACTTGTTTTTAAGCCATTTCTTGCCATTATTGTTCATTATGCCCTTAGAGAATATTGGATCATACGTAGTTGTCACGTTATCCATCACTGACAGATAAACCACATCACTTCATTCCTGCATTACACTCACAAGCTAAATGTGACCAAGGATCTACCTTACCTGATCTCACCCAGCATCAGCAAAATCCATTCCTGCATAAATTCATCCAGTTTTTAGGAAGCAGTGTCTAAAGAATTAAAGATTAATTGCTGCAGAGAATCCTGTAGATGGTGCATACCATAGCCACAGTGTATAGAGTAATTAAAGGTATGAAGTGCTGCCATTCAACCATCTTTGATGCTAGATTTGTCTTCTAATTCATTTGCTGCACAATATTTGCTTTGTAGCCACAATGTGCAGCTGTGGTTCATTAGTTACCATTGTTTTCAATGGTGACTCCACCTGCCACTGCCCAGGAAATTTACTTTGATAGGACAAAACAAAGATATTGCTTTTGAAACTGCACAAGACGTCTGAGAAAAAATAGGATTTGTCTCTCAAAAGCCACCATCTTGGTAACGTGGTTAGGAAGAGTGGCTTTTACATCCACCTACCTGAAGCTGGACAAGTCCCCCACCAGTCCACAGTGCAAGGAGCTAAGATACATAATTTGAAAATGAAAAAAAACATTTTTACTCAAGGTAAATTCAAGCAGTGAGCCAGGTATAATAAATTCTCAGTGTGAATCCGCAACAAAGCATTAATGCATCACCCATGACCTGGACACTAGCAGCAACCAGTTCAGATGATCATTCGCTGATGAGATTTCCATGCTGCAATGTCACATAACCTTGTTAGATTGATGGTAAACATCACAAGACAAATAAACTCATTACTACATCACTGAAATCTCAAGACTTAATTGGGCAAAGTGCTTAGTTGAAATCAAGTCAAGTTATTTTTATTTCTATAGCATATTTAAAAAACTCTTGTTGGCCAAAGTGCTTTACATTGGTGGAGGTATTAATGTTATACAACATTGGTTCATAGATTAAGTACATACATAAATACATACATATAGCCCTCCCTCAGAGGAAGTCAAGAAAGGCTTGAGAGTAAAGATGAGTTTTAAGTCTCGACTTAAAGGAGTCGATGGAGGGGGCAGTTCTGATGGGAACAGGGATGCTGTTCCACAATCTAGGAGCTGCAACCGCAAAGGCGCGGTCGCCCCTGAGCTTATCCCTAGACCGCGAGATGTTCAGTAACCCCAAGTCGGCCGATCTGAGGGACCTGGAGGTGGTGTGGTGGGTAAGCAGACTTTTGATGTAGGTGGGGGCAGGCCCGTTAAGGGCTTTGTAGTCATAAAGAAGGATCTTGAAATTTATTCGGAAACTGCACAGGGAGCCAGTGGAGAGAGGCCAGAATCGGGGTGATGTGGTCCTTTTTTGGGTGCCCGTCAGGAGTCTCGCTGCGGCGTTTTGGACCAGTTGCAGGCAGGACAGGGAAGATTGGCTGATGCCAGTGTAAAGGGAGTTGCAGTAATCGAGACGGGAGGAGATAAATGTGTGGATGATCTTTTCGAGGTCATCAAAGTGGAGGAATTGTTTTATTTTAGCTATCGTCCGAAGCTGGAAGAAGCTAGCTTTTACTACAGCATTGACTTGTTTGTCAAATTTCAATACTGAGTCAAATATCAT
This sequence comes from Amblyraja radiata, assembly GCF_010909765.2. Taxonomy (NCBI): domain Eukaryota; kingdom Metazoa; phylum Chordata; class Chondrichthyes; order Rajiformes; family Rajidae; genus Amblyraja; species Amblyraja radiata. The sequence goes on from NC_045962.1 coordinate 38,321,645, forward strand.
GCCAAGGTTTTTGACGTGAGGTTTGAGTAATGGGGTAAGGCTTCCAAGGCTGCCTGCTAACATTTTGATTGAGTCCGAAATGGCTCGAAACGAATACCATCAACACAAAAAAGCCTCAACATTTTTGTCCTTCCCATTAAAGCTCAGCTAACTGGTATATTGAAAACTCCTGGACTCTTGAAAAAAAATATTTTCTGTAAACGTGTGTGGTTCCAACTGATAAGGCTGAATTAAGTTAAAAATATAAGAAGATATTAAATTGATTCCTGGGCTAGCTTACAGCTTATATTTAGTCTCAAATTAGGCTTGCCTCAGATTGCGGTGTGTGAGATAATGAATACTATAACATTTGTCTCCCAAGTGACGAGAGAGGAAGCAGAGAAAAAGCTAGATCGATCTCTTTGATGTAAAATGCCTTGCACCAAATGTCCGATGTTTATGAGGGAGAGGGTGACGAGAGAAGGAGCTAGATTGATCTCTTTGATATGTAAAATGCCTTGCACCAAGTGTCCGATGTTTATGAGGGAGGGGGTGACGAGAGAGGAGAAGCTAGATTGATCTACGTGATTTTGACAAATTCCTTTGATGTGATGCATTCTGTAGAAACCTTTATTTTCCTGTACCTCTGACCATGACTAATGTCTGTGGAATGTGCTAAGGTGACAAAAAAACACTATGTAATACGATGTAATTCTGTTGTTCGGAGAAGTGAATGAGGACGGTGAAGTGTCTGTAATTGCTCACTTGGCTAGTTCTCCCTCCCTGCCATCGGCCGATAATAAGTAAATTTTGAACTGGTCTACCAAACGTTTGTGTGTTGTCTGTTTATTAAGAAGTGAACCTGTTTAGTTGTTAGAAAAGTAACTTTTTCACAACTGCTCAAACTTGTAGGTGCTTGAAGTGAATATAAATGATCAAACATACAAGAAATGTGCCAACAGGTTTAGTTCAGAAATACAGCGTGGAAACAGTTCCTTCGGCCCATGTCCATGCCAACCAACGATCACCCATACATTAATTTGTTATCCCAGTTTCGCACCCACTCCCTACACACTAGCTTTCTCTGCTCCGCCGCTTCCTCCTGCGCTTCCCATCGCTCTGTCCACTCCGCCGCTCCCTCCTCTCCCGGAGTCGCCGACATATTCCACCTTGGAAGATGTCGGCGACTGCAGGGGAGAGACGGCAGAGCCACGACTGACAGACAAGAAGCGGTAAATGGTTGGGTTGGGGGGGGGGGAGAGCCCCATGGTGAACATGCATGTCTTTCGATGGCTGCAGCCTGAAGAAAGAGCTAACAGCCAGGGGCTACAACATGGGCCACAACAGCCACATCAATCAGACCGTGCAGTGGGTGAAGAAGTGCTCACTGGTGTCGACCAGCAGCATCTGCTCCTAGTTTTAAGGAGAAACAACACAAAGTGCTGGAGTAACTCAGCCGTCTAAATCAGTCTGAAAAAGGGTCCTGACATCACCTATCCATGTTCCACAGAGATGCTTCCTGACCTGCTAAGTTACTCCAGCACTTTGTGTCCTTTTGTGTATTACCCATCATCTGCAGTTCTTTGTTTCAACTACACACAGTGAGAATACCGTACACAGTTATAGCGGTCAGCAAAAAAAGACACCAGTCCTCCCCCAAGGTCCGTTATAATGAGGGATTACTGTATTTTATACCCACTAAAATTCCTTCATGGCCACTTTATTACATTTCCCAATTTTGCAATCTTGATCTGTTATGAAATCTAATGCAACATGGCTATATTTTATTATCCCTTGTCCATAATGATGTGGCTGACTTCAGACGTGGCAAGTTTTGGAGATTAACAACTATGCAGCACAGAGAATACAACTTAAATAGTTCCTTCAAATTATTACCCATCTAAAGTGTGCTTGTGCGCACAGGCAAGAACCCAAATATATTCTGCTGCTCTTGATTAAATGTCCTAACACTGATCAACTAGATTCTCACAAAGAACAGATATGACAACTTGTTACTGGACAGTGGTTTCATTGACAAGAGAGATTGTTCATACTCACAATAAAAAAAAAGTTGAGACATAAAAGTAATGAAAGGTGGAAGTAAAAAGCAACCTAAATATCAAAGCTGCAGCACACTATTCTGGATCACCATTCACCCCCAAATGCATGTTAGCAGGATTGTGCACTCCGAAGACAAGCTCCAAGTCATACCCAAATCTCCAGCATCACTAATAGTCAGAAGGAAAAGTCAATTCCCCTAAGCTTTAACAGACAACTCCTTGGAAGGTGCACAAGACATGTTTTAAATTGTGTCACCTGTTTGCAGTACTTCCTACAGCAGAAGCTTTTACAGTAGGATTGTGTAAAGGTGAATGCTCCAAATTGGGTTTGTCCTTGTCATCTCCTTTTGGTTTCTCCGTTTCTTCCCATGAAGTTTTCTTTCCAGGACCTGACAAGATGAAAGGCAAGGTAGTTATAACTTTGCATATGTGATAACAGAACAATAGCAATTGCTCATCTTCATTTCACCAAGCCTATACATGCAGGCTGTTGGGGATCATCTTGGAAAATTCTAGTCTTAGCCAAGCCTGCAGTTACATCATAACCCCACCAATGGCAGAATAAAGAACTGACAGGGAACCACAATGTAGTCCATATAAACTGACAACCTAGACAGAGTTTCTATTCCCTTCTATTTCTATTTACTGATAGTCTATTAAAAATAGAGACATAGTATCATGGTCATACAACACAGAAACTTGCGGCGTAGACTATACGGGCGAATAGCCTAATTCTGTTCCCATGAACTATGAAACAGACCCCGTGGCCCAACCCGCCCCTACCAATTAATACAATGAATGTACTAAGCTAATGGTTCAAAGTACGTCATAAATTTACATTGATGTTGCCCAAAGCAACACCAAGGTTGTTTGAGGAATAAATACAGCTCAAATAAAACTGATGTGGGGAATAAAACAAATAGAGAATTAAACTTACTGGTTTTCTTTTTTTGCCAAAATACTTCAATATGTTGCTTGCATAATGACTTCCCTTTTCTCTTTGCATTGGATGCTGATGTCTTTAAGAGAAACATGTATTTATAATAGTCTTTGTTGAGTAACTGAGACACATGCCTGAAAGCTCAATCTTTTCTGGTTTTGAGTGGTAGGGCTGATCCACTCAGTTAACTGATTTTTTTTAAATGGGCAAAGCAGACCAGGTTCTTGCTCAGCTGCAAGTACACAACCTGACAATCATGGTTTAGACTTGTACACTTGGCAACCTGGGCAATCAACAGTCAGCAACCTCTGGAGAATTGAAAAGGTAAATGTAATATGGTACCTAGCTATAGTTGCATTTTATTTTTAAACGAATAACAGTACAGAAAGTTGTTCATTCAATTGCTGTGTCAACTCTTTGGAATAAATTTTCAATGTCCCATTTCACTCGCTCCTTTCACTATGATTGGCAATATTTCCTTGAAATATTTACCCAATATGGGGAAAACACACTTGATACAATTTTCAACACAACCATCTATTTTAAATTAATCTGGCAAGTCAGTTTTTTTTGTTTCACAGATTCATGCCAGTCACAATGAAACAAGCATTAATTGACAGGGACCGTGGGGGAAAAGCAGAATTCATAGCAACTAAATAAAACAAAAGCAAAGTGTTCTGATATTATTTCTGCTACTTTTATACTAAGACTCTGCATTGATTAATAATTTTTTGATGTTTGTGTTTGTTCATGGAAATTTGAGAATACTGGAATAGCCCTTGGGAACTCACATGATTGGCGAAGTGAACTACAGCCTGATTCTTACTGGTTTGGCAGTACACTCGCTGCACCTTGCCAAACTGGGAAAAGTGCTTCCTGATGATCTCCTTCTTGTTAAGGTCGGCTGGGATGTTTTTACATTGGATGGCAGTGAGTTCTGACAAAGGAGTGCTGGAAAGGCTGTCCGTACTATCACTTCGGCATAGTCTCCGAGAAGCCTTACCAGGAAAATCTGGAAAGATAAAGATGAACAAAAAATTAATCCGCGACACCACAAACACAATTTAGCAAAACTAAAATAGGAATCTTGAAAGTATTGCTGCATTTAACACAATTTAATCTACACGGTACAATCAAGCATAACTAAAGATAGTACATGAACGTTGTGGGAATCTTGTGCAAAAAACAATCTGCTGGAGGCGCACAGCAGGTAAAGCGGCATCTTTGGAGGGAAATGGATAGTCAACGTTTCAGGGGGAGGCCCTTCCTCTGGACTTCTTCCAGTTCGAGGAAAGGTCCCAACCTGAAATGACAACTGCCCATTTCCCTCCACAGGTGCTGCCTGACCCACCATTTCTCCAGCAGAGTGTTTTTAATACAGTTCAGACTAAGCAGCAAAAACTAATTCCAAGCTGGAAAGGGTATAGAGAAGATTAACGAGGATGTTGCCAAAACTAGAGGGTCTGAGCTATAGGCAGAGGTTAAGTAGGCTGGGACTATTCCTTGGGGCACTGGAGAGGTGACCTTATAGAGGTGTACAAGATTATGAGAGGAATAGAGAGGGTAGATGCAATAGAGAGGGTAGTCTCTTGACCAGAGTAGGTGAATCGAGGACCAGAGGACATAGGTTTCAGGTGAAGGGGAAAAGATTTAATAGGAATCTGAGGGGTAACTTTTTCCACACAAAGGTTGGTGGATGTATGTATGGAACAAGCTGCCAGATGAGGTAGTTGAGGCAGGGACTATCCCAACATTTAAGAAGCATTTTGACAGGTACATGGATAGGACAGGTTTGAAGGGATATGGACCAAATGTTGGCAGATGGGACTGGTGTAGCTGGGACATGTTGGCCGGTGTGGACAAGTTGGGCCGAAGGGCCTGTTTCTACACTCCATAAACAAATAGCAATATCATATAAAGTTGTGTAGTGAAATACCACCTAGTTAAAATGCCATTTGCCCATCAATCCAAATTATTCGGTTATTGTGGAAGACTTGTCACAAAATCACATAGACCTAGAAAAGTCGCAAAGAAATGAAAACCAAAGAATGGCAAATGCTGGATATCAAAAGTACAAACAGAAGACACTGGAGAAACAGAGTTCAAGCAGCAACTAAGGCAAGAGAATCCGTTAATGTTTTAGGTTGGACAACTGAGAAGAAGAAATCCCGGTTGATCACGTCCTGGATAATTTTAACTCACTTGATACAGATAGATGTACGACAGAAGGCTTCAACTATCAATAGGGAGGTTTCACGGCAGTCGGGTTACGACCCATGACCCGTACCGTTGCTACGCTACTCCAAATGGATTACACGCGATGTACTGCAGGTAGGCACTTACCATTGTTTCCAGCGTAGCGGGCCCGTTAAAACCCCACTGAAATTGTAAATTTTTGCGCTGTAAATAATTATGGAAATCGGGATAAGCGTGAGAGACATTTAGCATACTTCAGAATTCCAAAAGTGAGGAGAAATGACGGTAGATAAAAACGAGAGCTGAAGGGGACAACAGTAAAAGTGCTTAGCGAACATTGGCCGTTTGCTCACTGCATTCCATCAACTAAGGCATTATTTGTGTTTTTTCTTGATTCCTTTGGCATCTAAAAAGTTTCAGAAGTGATAAATCTGACTGTAATTTTTTTTTAAATCGCCCATGGTTCTCGTGCGTTTTTACATACAAAATGAAAACGCATCTGAAGAAAAATTTACAGCCAGATAGGGGGGTTGCACGTAAGGTCACTGGGTCATAGGGCCCGACGCACGGAGCCGCTAAATCCAACTGGAAGACATCCGTCACTTCCGGTATATGTTATTAATGCTAAAAACGCGTACTTTCCTACCTGTTAAAAACCGCCAAAATGGTGAATTTTTGCGCTGAAAAAAATTGTGGGAGTCGGGGTAAGTGTGAGAGACATGCACCCAACTTCAGAATTCCAAAAGTGAAGCGAAATGAAGGTATAGAGAAGCGAGAACTGAAGGGACTACAGCAGCTAAAGTGCTTGGTAAACATTGAAAATATTGGGAATTATCGCGTTTGCTCACTGCATTTTATCAAGTAAGGCATTATTTGTGTTTTTTCTTGATTCCTTTGGTATCTAAAAATTCTCACAAGTGATAAATCTGGCTGTAATTTTTCTTCAGATGCGTTTTCATTTTGTATGTAAAAACCCACTTGGGAACCATGGGCGATTAAAAAAAATTACAGCCAGATTTATCACTTCTGAAACTTTTTAGATGCCAAAGGAATCAAGAAAAAACACAAATAATGCCTTAGTTGATGCAATGTTCGCCAAGCAATCTGTTGTCCCTTCAGCCCTCGTTTCTATTTACCGTAATTTCTCCACACTTTTGGAATTCTGAAGTATGCTAAATGTCTCACACGCTTATCCCGATTTCCATAATTATTTACAGCGCAAAAATTGACAATTTCAGCGGGTTTTAACGGGCCCGCTACGCTGGAAACAATGGTAAGTGCCTACCTGCAGTTCATCGCGTGTAATCCATTTGGAGTAGCGTAGCAACAGTACGGGTCATGGGTCGTGACCCGACTGCCGTGAAACCTCCCTATACTGCACGGTGTTTTATTTAATCAATAAGCCAAAATATCAATAAGACAAAATGAGATTTAAGTAAATTAATTTAATTACAGGTTTGGGCAAATTAAGAGAGTAAACAGGCAGGGTCAACAAAATAAAGTGTAAACAGAGAGTTGTTCCTAATAATTGGTTCAATGAGCAGGGGCCAAAATAAAGTGAAGAGAAAAATTGAGCTGATTGTGGAATAAGAAAGATGCTTTAACTTGAATAGAGAACCCCATCTGTCCGAGGTCTTCTCTAGCTGCAGAATCCAACTCGTGGTGTCAAAAGATTATGAACAAATTGTTGCAGCATTGAAGGCACAGGGATCATTTAATCACACTAAAAATATTGCACAAAGGAACACGATAACTCCACACCTCGCATAACAGAAGGGACTTTGTATACAATTCTACTCACCATCTCGTACTTTCTTTTTTGTTTCTTCTTTTCTCATACGAGTGGGCCATTCCGAAGGAATGCTCGTTTGGGACAACAGCTTTAATCTTTCAATTGTTTCATGTTCTGAGGTTGCGCTGTCTCTTCTCTGCTCCCTCCTCCTACCTTTCAACACATCGCGAAGGGTGCGATTAAAGACGCCCATTGAAGGTGCAACTCTCGCTGGCCGTTTCCCCAAGGATGGCCTACTTATTGTCCACGGTGTTTGTTCTTTGACAGGACCGGGTTCAAATTGGTGTGGTGACTTGTCTCGCTTGTCTTTTCTTTTGACCCCTTTCTTAGTAGTTAACTGTTCTTCCTTCATTTCATGCTTTGTAACAGACCCAATCCTTCCAGGAATGCCACCGACTCCCGTGACACTGCGTTTCCCGTCATATGGGAAAAGGCCGGCATCACTCACTCCCAAAACCGGTTTCTGACCCGTTTTTTCTTCGCCACCCAATGTTTTATTTGACGACGACACGTCCAGGGAGCCAGCTACACTCGGTTGCGAGAAGGTGAATTGGGCTGAAGATCTGTCGTTACTGGGAATCGGCGGGACAAAATGAAAGCTTTCGGCAGAACTGCCCATGGCTGTCGGCTGAGAGAAGCTGAAAGCATCTGGTAAACTGGTTGACGCTTTTGGCCGAGGTAAACTGAAGAAGCTGGAGGAAGAGCTGTTTGCAACTTGTGAGAAGCTGAAAGGTGGTCCACCTGGGCCAGGCATGCTCTGTGGGGCACTGTAAAGGACCGCTTCTCCACCGCTGCTCCGAGACTGGTCGAATTGAAACGCCGGGAGTCCACTCGATGCTTTGGTCGGGTCCACACCAGCTCCGCGGGCCCGCGGTATGTGCGGACTTGTGAGCGAGCTGAAGATGGGCTCAGGATGCCCGAAATTTCCGACCGCCGAGGTACCGAAATGGACGGGCCCAGGAAAGCTTCCGAGAGGCTTAAAGGTGAAAGTCTGGCTCGGCCCGGGAGCGTGGCCCGGGACATAACCGGGCGGCGGGGCCAAGATCGCTGCTCCGGGATGTCTGAACGCCACAGGCGGCGGTGGCGGTGGCGGCGGCAGCAGCGCCTCGCTCGCTTGTCCAAAGGCAGCGGCCTCTCTGGCCGCAAGGCGGGGGTCCCCGGTCGGGAAGAGCGAGGGTAGTCGCCTACACCCAGGCTCCATCACGGCTCAGATGGGCTCGTTACTCCGCAGTAGACTTCAGGCTGGGACATGAAACGGCCGCGAACCGTCAACATCAATATCAACGCAGAGCGAAGATGTGATCGACATTGTTCCCGTCCGCTCAACAGCGACAGGAAATCCGGCGCATTCGTTTCCGCTTCCTTCGACCAGGGTTGCCATTGACTACGGGCTCCACTCCATGGCGCTGGTGATCAGGAACCTGCAGCGTGCGGTGCCGCTCCGCAGGGCTCGGCTGCGACGGGACTGCCAGGTCCTGAGTCAGATCCTAGGCCTCGGCCACTTTGACTTGGGACTGATCTGTGTGGACAACCAGCGAATGCGAATCCTAAACGGACGCTACCGAGAGCAGGAGGCGGCCACCGACGTGCTGTCCTTCCCCTTCCATCAGGTGAGGGATTGGGAACTAGGGCCAAGGCCAGACACCTCGTCTCCCTTCACTCCCACCTGGCATATGAGACCCTTTTACTCAGGCAGATTCATGAGGTTATTGCACTTTCAATTGGGTATCTATTGTTAATAATAGCAGAAAAAGAGCGAGAGAGAAAACGGAGAATTACAGACCAGTTAGCCTGACTTCGGTGGTGGGAAAGATGCTGGAGTCAATTATTAAAGAGGTAATAATGGGGCATTTGGATAGCAGTAAAAGGATTAGTCCAAGTCAGCATGGATTTATGAAAGGAAAATCATGCTTGACTAATCTTCTGGAATTTTTTGAGGATGTGACAAGCAAAATGGATGAAGGGGTGCCAGTGGATGTAGTGTATCTAGACTTTCAGAAAGCCTTTGATAAGGTCCCGCACAGGAGACTGGTGACTAGAATTAGAGCCAAATTTGGTTTTGGGGGTAGGGTGTTGACATGGATAGAAAATTGGTTAGCAGAAGGAAGCAAAGAGTAGGAGTGAACGGGTCCTTTTCAGAATGGCAGGCAGTGGCGAGTGGCGTGCCGCAAGGCTCGATGTTGGGGCCACAACTGTTTACCTTTATATTAATGATTTGGAAGAAGGAATTAAGAGCAACACTAGCAAGTTTGCGGATGACACAAAGTTGGGTGGCAGTGTGAACTGTGAAGAGGATGTTAGGAGATTGCAGGGTGACCTGGACAGGTTGAGTGGGCAGATGCAGTATAATATAGATAAATGTGAGGTTATCCACTTTGGCGGCAAAAACAAGGGGGCAGATTATTATCTCAATGGTGTTAGGTTAGGTAAAGGGGAGGTACAGAGAGCCCTGGGTGTCCTTGTACACCAATCACTGAAATTTGGCGTGCAGGTACAATGGGCAGTGAAGAAAGCTAATGGAATGTTGGCCTTCATAACAAGAGGATTTCAGTATAGGAATAAAGAGGTTCTTCTGCAGTTGTATAGGGCTCTTGTAAGACCACATCTGGAGTATTGTGTACAGTTTTGGTCTCCTAATTTGAGGAAGGACATCCTTGTGATTGAGGCAGTGCAGCTTAGGTTCACAAGATTGATCCCTGGTATGGCAGGACTGTCATATGAGGAAATATTGAAAAGACTAGGCTTGTATTCACTGGAATTTAGAAGGATGAGCGGGGATATAGAAACATATAAAATTATAAAAGGACTGGACAAGCTAGATGCAGGAAAAATGTTCACAATGTTGGGCCAGAACCAGGGGCCACAGTCTTAGAATAAAGGGGAGGCCATTTAAGACTGAGGTGAGAAAAACTATTTTCTCCAGAGCCTCTGGAAAGATGCCATCATCGCTGTCTTTGAAATTACCCCAAATTTGTTAAAAGGATAAACAAATCAATGTTAGAATCTCCAGCCTTGAAGCCTTAGTTACACAAAGTTGTGTAAGAAGGAACTGCAGATGCTGGTTTAAACCAAAGATGGACACAAAAAGTTGGAGTAACTGAGCGGGACAAGCAACATCTCTGGAGAGAAGGAATGGGTGACGTTTCAGTTCAACACCCTTCTTCAGTTTTACACAACTTTACACAAAGTTGGCTCGATTAGACGGGCCATGATGTTCACATGGCCAACATCAGACAGCCAAAACAGAAAGAGATTACCTGGTGGACAGAGAAAAAGATTCAAGGATGTGATCAAATCCTTCTTGGAAAAATGCAATATCACTTTACACACAGTGGGCTCAATTAGGCAGGCCATGATGTTCACATGGCCAACGTCAGACTCCCAAAACAGAAGGAGGTTACCCGATGGAAAAATAAACAGATTCAAGGATGTGATCAAATCCTTCTAGGAAAAATACAATATCCTCACTTGACTCCTGGCAATCCATGACTCATGACCTCATAAAGGCTGGTGCTGATTATGGCTGCCATGGTGCACTGCTCCTTGCTGTTTTGTATGTGTTTGTTCGTTTGTGTCGTCTGTGAAAAACTCACAAAGATCACTTTCATGAGAGAGGTACTCATTAACATTAGACATACGATACCTGCAAACATCGTTCCGGATTTCTCTCACTTGCTGGATTATTTGGACATGCTCGTCGGCGGAGCTGTGGCTGCGTCCAAGGTCTTGAGACGAAGGAGGACCCGTGGGGAGCGCTCTGGAGCACTCGACTCCAGAGCGATGAGGATTACGCACACCGCTCCCAAGTATATTCCTTGCAAATCTGCGTTCTCTCAACAACAAAGTGGACGAACTGCAACTCCTGCGGCATACAAACAAGGACTTCTCTCGAGTCGCTGCCCTGTGCTTCACCGCTGTGTGAGTTGACCCCGGACAAAGTGCTGCAACTGGCTGGCTTTCAACTACATAGAGTGGACCATGAAGCATAGGCAGCGGGGAAATCAAGGCGGTGGAATTTGCTTCTATACTAACCAGGGCTGGTGCAGCGACATCACGGTACTGTCTAACTTCTGTTCTCCCAATTTATAATCATTCTTTATCAACTGCAAAACCTTGTATTCTCTGAGGGAATTTACCTCTTTTAATCTCGCTGGAGTTTACATCCTCCCCCAATCCTCCGTACGTGAGGCGCAAACATAACTCACTGACCAGGTAATGAGGGTAGAGAGTGACTTCCCGGACTCCATGGTCATTGTTTTGGATGACTTTAACAAGGCTAACATCAGCCGAGAACTTCCAAAGTACAGACTTCATGTTACCTGCCCCACCAGAGGGGAGAGAACACTCGATCACTCTTACACTTCAATCAAGAATATTGCTCTGTTCCCCGGGCGGCTCTGCGTCTCTCTGATCATTGTTTAGTTCACCTTATTCCGACCTACAGGCACAAACTAAAATCTGCCAAACCTGTGGTCAGAACAATTAAAAGGTGGACAAGCGAGGGCATTGAAAACCTACAGTCCTGGTTTGACAGCACTGATTGGAATGTGTTCAGGGAAGCAACCACAAGCCTCGATGAGTATACAGACAATGTGATATCATATGTCAGCTTTTGTGAAGACAGTCGCATTCCCACTAGGACCCGCATCTGGTTCAACAACAACAAGCCCCGGTTTACAGCAGTACTCAGACAGCTCAGCCAGTCTAAAGATGCCTACAGGAGCGGGGATGCAGACCTCTGCAGGCAGGCCAAGCTGAGAAGAGGAATCAGAGCTGCCAAGTGAAGGTACTCTGAGAAGTTGAGGAGTAAGTTCTCAGCTAATGACTCTTCTTCAGTTTGGAATGAGCAAGTCGGGCCCTGTACTCGCCCCGGGTCGGCGCATGGTGGGGAGGTTGCTGCCACAGGCCGAGCCCAGCGACTGGACCTGGAACTGGGCAGAAGCAGAGCCTGGAGGCTGGAGTGAGGGAGTATTACATTTGGGAACCAGCCCTCCCCTGTGACGCCACGCGCCCCCTACCCCTCTAACTCTACCCCCCTTCTCTGCTCCCTCCTTCTCTGCCCCCCTCCCGCTCCCTCTCTGCCTCCCCCACCCCCTCGCCCTCTGCCCTCTGCCTCTACCTTCTGTCTCTGCCCCTACCCTCTGTCCCTGCCCCTGCCCTCTTCCTGCCCCTGCCCTCTCTTCCTCTCTAGCTGCGCCTACGAGTTGGGGGCTATGCGTGAGTGGATAGGGTGGGGGATGGGGTAAAAGTAGCGAATAAATAATAATATAATATCAAGGGGGGGTGGTTAGTGTGGGGGGTGGGTGGTTAGTGTGTGTGTGACGCTTAAGGCTCACCCCCGCCCCAAGCAGCAGCCCCGCCCCAAGCAGCAGCCCAGCCCCAAGCAGCCGTCCCGCCCCAAGCAGCCACCCCGCCCCAAGCAGCAGCCCAGCCCCAAGCAGCAGCCCAGCATCGGAGACCCAACACAGCCCAACCCAGCGTGGGAGACCTAGCCCAGCCTGGAGTCAGAGATGCCGCCGAATGGAAAGCGTGGACTCTGATCCCAGCAGAGGAGAACGAGCAGTGCCCGCTGTGAGTCCCTATGGCTCCACCAATTCCAGCCTCTCCCCCCACAACTCCCCCCGCCCACATACCCCCCCACACACCCCACCGCCCACACCCTCCTGCCCCCACAACCCCTCCGGTCCCACAACCGCGCCCGCTTTATACTGATCGATTTCAAGCCTTTTGATCACTATTGGAGGCACAGCTGTGGAGATCAGTGGAGAGCATACCATTGCACTTTGGTCACGTCTTGTACGTGATAAAAAGGTATTGGAAAATCGGCAGTTGAATTGATCTCTGCGACGTATGTTGCCTCACCTCTGCTTGGGAAGTCGTCACATTTATGAGGCTAATATGCTGACCATTTCTTTTCAGTGGTGATCGCATAATGTTCTTGACTAAGTATTCAAGTACCATTGAAAATTAATGGAAGTTTGAAAGGCTCTGCTTGTTGGGGATGACCATTGCTTGACACGCGTGTGGCACATACATTACTTGCCATTATCGGCCTGAGTCTGAATGTTATTAAGGATGTAATTAAAGATAATTGATCTAAATAGTGTGATAATTCATTCAACCTTTCTTTCAGGATCTCAGACCAGGAGATATTCCCAAACTCTTACATCAGGATGAATATAACCTCGGAGACATCTTCTTAGGCGTAGAATACATCCACAAACAAAGCCAAGTATATGGGCAAGATTTCTACAATGTACTAACAGTAGGTATTCAAAAAGACTTTGTACTGTCCTAAATCTAGAGGTATTCTACAAGAAGATTTATAGGTCTACAGACCAGAAATCAAAATGAATGATGGGAGAAAGGGATATGCATTGTGAAGCTGGATAGAAAGAAATAGTTCATCGTGAATGTGCAAGAGAGCAACAACAAATCACTCGGCTAGGAGACGTGCACTTCAGATTAATTTCATCCCTTATATTTTCATGCTGCATTGGAGTTTCTCAGATCTTCATCTTTCAAACTAAACTTCCCATTTCAGACAAGGATTAACCACAGTATTGTATGGTAAATTGCTTTTAGATATTTTCTTTGTTTTTCACTTTTATGTAGGTGACCACATTACATGGAATCTGCCATCTGCTCGGGTACATGCACAACACAGAAACTGAGTGGAAGCAGGTACAGTTGCACTTTTCCTTTGCTCATTATCTATGTTCCTAAATATCATCACTGATTTTATGCTAAATTTTAAAGAGAAATTGTTTAAGATATTATCCTGCTGACTAATTCAATGGGTTATTCAATCTGGACCAATTTTACAGACTCAAAGATTGAGATGATTCTCTGGTCCCTGTGATAGTGTATTTGTGTGGACAATCTGTTAAATTCCACTTATCTGATCTCTATCTTGTTTTCATGAAAATCTAATTAAAAGAAAGAAAATGTTATTCATCCAAGAATATAACGGATATGGTTCTGCAGTTTAGGAAGGGTAATAGAAGGAGGCTCAGAAAGGCACTGCCATGGATAGACAACTTGGAATAATACATCTCTTACAAACCTAGGACATCTCAAATCACTTTGCATCCACATCCAATCTGTGAAGAAATCTTGAAAGAAATATAGCAACCAAACTGAGACTGCAAGATCTTTTTAAGAATATAGATGGTTCTACTATCACACATGTATCTATAATGTAAAGTGGACGTAAATGTGATTGATGGATAAGTAAATACAATTTGTTTTATGTGGGTTGTATTGCTTATACCGATATTTCGATCGGAACTAGAGAGCCACCTAAATAAATATTTGGAAATTGACGCATTCGGGAGAAACAGCAGTCTTGGGGGAAAACAGTTAAGGGGAAAAAAACTGTTTCCACGTATTCTCCCAGCAGCAATCAGACACCATGGTCTCATAAGAACGTAGTCGATCAATTTCACCACAGGTGGCCACAGTAATTGGCAAGCAATAGCTTATAATGACAAGTGTGCAATCGTATTCTATTAAAGAATATAACAAACAGCCTTTGGTACTTTTAGCTTGCAGGATCAAAAATAAATTTATAGCCATTGAAAATAACTTTATTTTTGAAAATATTGCCGGGGGAAAAAATGTTATTGCAAGTCTGAAATTATGTAGCCCATATCGACCGTTACCCATTGACAGAATTGCAATTGTTATTGTAACATAATTTTAACAGCATACTTAAGAAGGAAATATGGAGTGCAAACTGGGAGCAGGAGATAGCTCTTGCAAATAATATTTAATGTAAATCCAAAGAGATTTTAAGTACATTATGGAAACTTGGATGGCTAGAGAGAGAATAGGGCCCCTCAGAAGCCAAAGTGATCATCACTGCATGCTTACTCATCAGCGCCCACGATTCAGCGAATCACAGTGGTGTAGTTGGTGAATTAATTATACATGGCATTGGAGCTTTGTGTAGCCACAAAGTTATTATCTTAGTTGATGCACAATTATTAACTTATTAAACGATTATAAGGTCAATGACATTCTGCACTGAATTGGGTGAATGGATTTTCCGTTAAATACTTGGAGCATGCCTTAAGCCACACTAGCTTCTGACTCAGACAATATAGTGACCAACCAAATCAAACTCTTGAGTAAATCCTACAAATTCTTCTAATGTGTTCTGTTAAAAATGAGTGTGTGTTTTCATTGAGATGGTATTAAATTCTGATTCATTTCAATATTGTCTCTTCCTCAGATGTTCCAAAGGGAATTCAACACCCTTCAAATGTTTAATATACTTACTGGGGCCAGTCTTAAGCCATTAACTCAGAATATCTTCTCAACACATACTTAGGTAAATCGTGGAATCACTTGAATTTTACTTTTTTTTAAAATTATGGAACATAGAACAGTACAGCATAGGAACAGCCCCTTTGGCCCACAATGCCTATGCCGAACATGGTGCTAATTTAAACTGCCTGCACATGTTTCACATCCCTTAATTCCCCGTGCATTTCTGTTCCTATCTAAAAGCCTCTAATACCACTATTGTATCTGCTGTGTCCATCACTACCCCTGGCAGTGCACTCCAGGTATTGGGTTATGAAAGCCATTTTCTTGTACTATACTAGTAAAAGCATCATACTAATTTAGGATACTTTTTCTTTTGCCTGAGATTCATTTTCAAGGTAAGAAACGTCATATTAAAGATTAATGTGGATTGATTGGAAAGTAAAGCCAACTTTCTTGCTACCTTACAATTGTCTTCTATGCTCAAAGTTTTGTCCTGTTTTTCCATTCCCCACACCAATATCCTTTCCTCAGTAAATTACATTGGTCATTTAGTGCCTATGTCCATTAGTGGTTCCCTGAATGTTTTTCTAGTTAGATCACACTTTCAACAAACAGCTTCTTAAAAATACTGTTTAAGAAGGAACTGCAGATGCTGGAAAATCGAAGGTACACAAAAAGGCTGGAGAAACTCAGCGGGTGCAGCAGCATCTATGGAGCAAAGGAAATAGGCAACGTTTCGGGCCGAAACCCTTCTTCAGACTGTTTGGGAGATTGCGACAAGACATTTAAAAACTATAATTTCAGATTGAGCAATTTATATTAACAGACCGAATGTGGTCACACTACCTCAACAAATTAGCCTCCACCTCAACAAATACAGTTATTTTCATTGCTGATTACTGGAATGTGGACATTGCTGGCTGGTGCACGTCCATTGTTTGACCCTACCTGCCTTGCTGTTCTGGTAATCAGGCCTCGACCCGCTGTATTTCCGTGGTTTGTAACAACTGGGTGATGTGCTGAGGTATTTTATTAAGCTGGGGTCATATTTCCTACGCCAGATAATATAGGTTTATTTTTCTACAAAACAACTGTGAACAAAGAAAATGTTAATAACAATCCAACAGCTCATGGTCATTTTTATTCATACCAACTCTTTATTTCCAGAATTTAAAACACTGAAATCAGATTTTCAAATTGGCACGGTGGGATGGAACTATTTTTTGGTTTATTTGTCCAAGGATAGTTTTGATAAGCCATCAACAACAGCTGTTACTTTAATTGCAATCAGCTTTCCAGGAGTATCCTAGAAATAGTTATAAAAATTGAATCCAAAAATATAAAATACCTTTCAGAGGTGAAGAGATTTTATTTTCTGTTTAACATTGGCACCTTTTAAAGGCTATAAAATAATAATAATTTGGAAATAACGTTGAATGGAAATACAGTTCCATAACTTGCTGTACATAGATAAAGACCAATTAATAGACATTTAATGTGTTCAGCACTTACCTCTTATGTGTGTAAATTGTTTTGTTAAATTATGAATGCTGATAATGCTATTGTACTGATTCAGTTACATTGAAGGGTACAGAGTTTTACTGGACTAGGGAATTTTAGCTATAAGAGAAAGCTGTTTAGCCTGTGGAAAGCAGGAACTGCAGATTTAATTGCTGGTTTAGAAAAAATGCTGGAGTAACTCAGGGGGTCAGGTAGCATCCCAGGAGAACATCTTCAGACTGATCTTTACAGAATTACAGGTGTTCTTTTTGGATAGAGAAAACGGAGAAAAGGTTTGATGGAAGTGTATGAGGATCCCGGTTAGCATGGTTACTTCTTGCAACTAAGAAGTCATTAAAAGACAAGTTGATTCTTTTGTTCCTACACGTTTATCACAAATATCCAGTATTTACTTCACTGTAAGCATGTGCCATATTTTTATGTTCAATAAATTTAAGCTTAAAAAAAAGTATTGGTTAAAATAATTTGGCATTATCAACCTTCTCCAAATAAAACCAGTCATGAATTGATTCTTATATTTTTTGTTTCCTTCTTGCTGTTGTCACTGATTGTGAAGGGCTTTTATAGTTAAAAATGAAGCCTATAAATGGAATCAAATGGATCTCATTGAGTGAGTGAATGAATGGTTCATGATAGTTGAGCAAATGGATGGAAAATTTCATAGGCTGGAAAATGTGTGCCTTGTTTATATAAAAGCATAAACGTTATGTCTGAGATATTGAGCTCTTCAGTAAGATAGGTAATGCAGATTGTCTCCACGTTACGGCCACGTGTAACAGAAATCAAATGTAATGGAATGAACAAGTAACTGCCAGAAAATATGAGATAAAGAATAAAATTCACTCTTGTGGTATATGTGAAAGGAGGTAAATAAATAAACTTTCTTTGATGCATGCACCAATGACATGGCTTTGCATTATGGAAAACTGCAATAGGACTATTTTTTAGGAATGCAATCCACTCTCCCTCCATCCCCCATAATAAGGAGTCGCCTATATGTGTTGCTTTTCTGTTTATTCAATGGGATAAACAGGCTACATGTTTTTGAATCTATCAAATAAATTTAACATTTTGTCTTTGTACTTTATACATTTGTACCATTGACTATCCACGATAGAATGATATAAATTTCCATTAAAATTGTTCTGAACCTCCACACTCCAACATTTGGATAGTGATCAGAATCCATTCTTCCAAAATTTAAATTGCCGACTGGGTGATATTAATCCGTTGCATACTGGAGCTGAAAACAAAAACTACCATGCTTTATACAATTACATTTTAAAATAAAAATATCAAAATGAACAATGCATCAGGAATGGGGCTGTACTTAACATTAGCTTTATAATGTGGTCATGGAAAAGGATGTTGCTCTCAATTAATATCTTAAACAGGGGAAGATTAATTTTGAAAGAATGGACCTGGCAGAAGTAGACTGGAGACAGCTGCTAGAGGCATAAACAACATCTGATTGTGGGAGATATAAAAGTGAGATTGTAGGAGTTCAGAGTCAGTATGCCCCTGCAAGGATAAGAGGCAGAGATGGTAAATTTAGGGAACCTTGGTTAACAAAGAATATTAAAGGTTTGATAAGGGAAAAGAAGAAAATGTATGTCAGGTATCAGAAATTGGTATCAAAGAGTCACAGAGATCCATAGGAGTGTAGGCAGAAACTTAAAAAATAAATTAGGAGAACAAAAAGATGCCATGAAATAACCTTGGCAAGAAAGATTATGGAGAATTCTAAGTGTGTAGGGAGGAACTGCAGATGCTGGTTTACACTGAAAATAGACACAAAATGCTGGAGTAACTGCGGGACAGGCAGCATTGAGCCAGCATGCGGTGCTGGCTCGAAGGGCCGAATGGCCTCCTCCTGCACCTATTTTCTATGTTTCTATCTCTGGATAGAAGGAATGATTGATGTTTTGGGTCGAGACCCTTCTTCAGACTGGTTAAAAGAGCGGGAAGGGGAAGACCCAGTGGAACCACCACTGAGGTTTCATGTAGGAGTGGGGGAGGGAGCAATGGGACCAAGGAGAGTCAGACCCCATCGTGTAGGATGCAGCATGGAGACTGTGGGCCTGGTGCTGAGCCTGGAAGTCAGGTGACGGCTCCGGCCCGCTGGTGGGCAGTTGAGAGGCAGGGGTCAGTGGAGTTGCTGGAGGCCCGTGGGGGGCCAAAGCTGAAGAAAGGTCTTGACCCTAAATGTCATCCATTCCTTCTATCAAGAGATGCTGCCTGACCCGCTGAGTTACTCCAGCATTGTGTCAATCATCATGGAGAATTCTAAGATCCGTTCCGCATATATTAGAAACAAGTGGATATATGGCTCTGGTCTGGTCCTTCCTCCAAGTATATTACAATGATAGGAAATTATGGTGCAATAAGAAAGTAATGATATGCAGTGAATGTAATTTTACCTTAAGGTTTCATTAGTCTGCACTTACAACCCAGGAGGCATCCGGGAGGTCCCATCTGCTAATTCCCTTCAAATGGAAAAAAAAACTTTTGTTTATAGGGCATCTGTGTACTATGGCGGAATAATCGCTGAGGCTTCGTGGGTAAGTACAGAAACCATTAAGCAAGAAGCTAGTTTAGTGAAACAATCATTGGCATTTTTTTAATTAAATGGCAGATATAATGCGACTTGAATTATGTTTTGAAGCATTTGTGCCCAAGACCCACCTAAGAGGAAATTGCGCTGGACATGATTTCCCAAACACAAGTCACATCTCTATTGTGTTTTACACACAACTATGTCATTATCACGCTTGGCGCATATCAGAGTAGCATCATTAAAAGGTTATCATTCAACAATAACACTGTAGAATGTAGTAAATCAGGTGTATTTCAAATTGGGCCCTAGGATTATCGTATTTTTGGATCAAAAATCACCCCCAGTGATCTTTATTTTCTCGCTGGCTTTGGTACAGATGAAGGAAGCTTTGGTACAGATGAAGGCTTCCACGCACTGATAACGGCAGCTCATTGACCTACGCTCCCCAAGCCAAAACGGACTCGAGGAACAATTAGCCTCTGGGGGGATCCATTTGCTGTTATCCTTCTCTCACCATTCCCCATGTTCCCCCTCTCACCGTATTTGATGACCACAGCCTCAAACAGTTGTTTGTGACACGTAGGTCTTAGGATAACTGTGGCGATGAGTTCCTAAAGCAAGAATGTCCCAATTTTGTTTGTTTTTTTGCTGACTTTTGATTTGTTACTGGCACCATGCCCAGCAGTTAGTGCAAGTTTATTGGCTGCTGTGCCTCTTCCTCAGCCAATTAAACGGCTGCTTCTTTAAACACCCTGCCTATTCAATCAAAAAAACATGTTGACTTGGTTTGATTGCATTAAGTCTATTATAAACTCTGTATCTTACCAACAACTGTTAAGTTAACTAGTTGACACATGAACCTCGTGAGTTTTGAAAAACTTTGCCCAATGGTTCTACTATTTCTGCAGCCACTTCCTTTCTTCCCATTTGATTTTACTAATCTCCCATGATAAATAAAAACCATTGGATGAACCATGAGGTCCATTCTCAGGTTTAGTTTAGTTTAGAGATGCAACATGAAACCAGGCCCTTTGCCCCATCAAGCCCACACCGACCATTGATCACCCATTCACACTAGCTCTATGTTATCCTACTTTTCCATCCACTCCCCTCACACCCGTGGCAATTTACAGAGGCCATCATTGGGGTGTGGTAGGAAACCCACATGGTCACATGGAGAACGTGCAAACTCCACACAGACAACATTTGAGGTTAGGATTGTACCCGGGTCTCAGGCGCTGTGAGGCTGTAGCTCTACCAGCTGCACCACTGTGAAGTCCTGGCCTGCAGCCTTCAAGTGAAACATCCCGAGCGGTACAAGAAAACTATTTACAACCTTCACAAAGCCATCAAAGATGCCTAGAGGGAATTCTGGAGCAAGCTAGGCTCCCAGTATAAGCACACAAACACCTGTCGATTGTGGAAAGGTTTGCACGCTATAATGGGCTACAAAATGTATAAACACAGCTGTAATTTCTACATTGTGAAACCAAAATGTATAAAAATGGCCTTTATTAAAATCTGACAATGTGCACTTTAACCACATGTGATTTTTCTTCTATTACAAATCTCAAATTGTGGAGTACAGAGGCTAATAAATAAATTATGGGTCTTTGTCCCAAACATTATGGAGGGCACTGTAGAAAAGAACAGCACAAGAACAAGTATTTCGATCTGCAATGTCTGTGTTGAACAGGATGCCAACACCAACTCTTATCTGCCTGCACATAATTCATATCCCTCCATTCTCTACATATCCATACGCCTATCTAAAAGTTTCTTAAATGCCACTAACACAACTGCTTCAACCACTACTCCTGAGAGCTTGTTCCAGGCACTCACCAACCTCTGTGCAAAAAAAAACAAGTTCCACTACAAAATGCTGCTCAAATGCTTGTACCACAATGTCGTGTAACCCTAATTTGATTGGAAGTTCGAAGGATCTAATTGGTTTACCTCATGGGCTTCTGGGCAGATTCATTCTGAAAGCAGGAGCCAGCCACCTGTTCACTTGCATGATCTACAAGAGCAATCATTCTGCAATTCAAGTCGCACCAAAGAATGCAGAGACTTCAATCAATTCCCAGCAATGGGAGCCCGGAGTCAGCTGCACTTGCGCAGTTAATTTTGTGGTAAGAGACTCCACAAAGAAGTTATTGCAGACATATTAACTCTTTTATTGCAGACTTCAATCGCTCTCTAAACTTCAGCAGAAATCACATAAACGTTCGTGGTTTACTATCTCACAGCCACGCTACAGTAATATGGAAGGTACTCCTGAATTAGTGATTTCACGACATATGACAGTGACATTGTTCAGTTTTGTTGCAGATAATAACTAATTTGACTCTGTTAACCATCATTGCTGCTCTGTCAGCTAGGGATCAATTAACATTCATTCACATGACAACACCAATGCAAAGCACACTAACAGAATAGGTACATTCACATTGTATTTGAGATGTCTGTTGAAGCTGTGGAGAATAATCTATTCAAAGACATGCGGACATCAATTAACTGAAAATGGGAAAGATTCAGCAGTCCAAACCACGGCAATCGTCAAGAAACAAACCTGGCAATGACACTCACCCAATTACCTTGCATGTCATTTTCACATTTTACTCCCAATGATGTGTCCATGGACAGAAGAACAGAATTAAAGTTTAAGGTCAATGAACTAGAAAAGCTAGAAAACCGCTTCTGTCTCTGCAAAAGCAGCTGAGTATTTCTAATATTTAATTTAATGTCCTGTCAGACAAAGTTACAGTACAATCCCAGGAATTTTGTCTTGTAGACAATAAGCGACACAAATAATATAGGAAAGGATGCCAGTGTCATTAAGAATCATGGATGTTTTGTCCCAAATTTCACTTACGTTTGTAAGGCAGGAAGTGTCATTGTGGGACCCATCATGTGTTGCACTGAAGGCTGCAAGCTGTTGTAATGTGCCATAGGGTTGGAAGGTAGCATAGATGCCCACAGTGGGTGTCCTATTGGTGGGAGAGGAGGTGGATGTGCTGTGGGCTGTCCCTGGGAAGAGTAGTGATGATGATGGTGCACTGAAGATGGACGAGGCTTCTCTGTTTTTACTACAAATGGCACAGCCGACTGAACATCCTGTGGTTTAGAAAACAAAATCCAACAGTCTGAGAGGACACAGAACACTAAAAAGAAATAAAAGTTGCATCCATTTGGAATTAACTATTTTGTAAATGTAACCAAATATATTTAAACAATTAAAAATAAGAGTGAGATTAAAGTGTCCAAATTCCTAAAATTAGTTTTGTTTACTTAAGTTAGACATAACATAGATTTCCAGTTGACACTGACTAACATTACACCCGTAGGCCTTTAAACTTAAGTCTAAAGTAGACTTTAGAGATACAGGGCATGTCTTTGGAATGTGGGAGGAAACCGGAGCACAAAGGATAAGCTCAGTGACTGAGCCTTCTCCACACGTCCCAGCCAATGACCTAGCTCCACACGTCCCAGCCAACCAACCTTTGTCATTTGTTTGGAATGGTTGTTCTAGCTTTTAAGTTAATAAGATCCTACAATTTAATAAGATTCCAAAGCATTTATTAGCTTACAGTGGAATTAAGCACTCATTACCAACAATATGGAGTTTACTGTTATAACTTCTAATAGTTACTTAAGAGACTTGAGACATGTCTGGTGTAAGGCCAAACAATTCAGTGTCTGCTCCCCAAGCTTATATGTCAAACTTTATTGAATCCACATCTTTTCTACTGTATTTTTATGCAGGCTGGCTGAGAATCTGGACCATTCATAACATTATCCCATCCAATCAGCTAATCTTTATCAAAAACAATGCTCCATGCCGTTACATTGATTGCATAGCCAATCAGATCATTCATCTGGAATGACCAGATTGACACCGAGGCACATTGGCGCAGCAGTAGAGTTGCAGCCTCACATCGCCAGGTTCGATCCTGATTATGGTTGCTGTCTATGGAGTTTGTACTTTCCACCAGTGATGACGTAGGTTAACCCAGGTGCTCCGGTTTGCTCCCATATTCCAAAGATGTGCAGGTTTGTAGTTTAATTGGCTTCTGTAATTTGTCCCTAGCGTGTAGGATAGAACTGGTGTACGGGTGATTGCTGGTCGACGCGGATTCGGTGGGCCATACGGCCTGTTTCCACACTGTTTCTCTAAAACTAAAAAAAAACAATCTGGAATGAATTACAAGGACCAGGTGACTCATCTCTTTGTGCTGATTTGCCCTTGGAAGTAATTTGTCCGTTGCATATTTTAGTTTAGTTGTGGGATACAGCTCGGAAACAGGCCCTTCGGCTCACCGAGTCTGCACCGACCAGCGATCCCCACAAAAATGATCACTATCCTACACACACTGGGTATAATTTACACTTGTACCAAGCCTGTACGCCTTTGGAGTGTGGGAGGAAACCGAAGATCTCGGAGAAACCCCATGCGATCATGGGGAGAACGTACAAACTCCAAACAGTCAGCATCCAAAGTCAAGAATGAACCCGGTCACTGGCACTGTAAAGCAGCAACTCTACCGCTGCACCACTGTGCCGCCATTTACTCACTCAACTTCTCTTTATAGCTCAATTGATGTGTTCATTATTCAATTATCCATTCAATTAGAGATCAATAGAGGTATGGATATGAAGGGAATGGAGGAATATCGGGATTGTGCTGCAAAATCATGCTGAGGTGGAAGATGAACCATGAGGGGGGAGCAGAATGGAGAGCTACAAGGCCAACTCTTGTATTTTTTATGTTCTTATTTCTATATAAATGGAGCTTAAGCAAAGACCATAGACGATGGCTTTGGTCAACCAATATGTGGTTGGATAAATCTTCTATTCGTACAAGTATGGATGCTCTTTAAGCAGCATGACCAGTCTGATGGTGCAGAGGGTTACAGAGGATTTTGGTGTTGTTAAACTCGGTGTCCCTGATTTATTTGTGGAAAGCAATGCTAACTTTTTAGATAATATTGCCAAAGAGAATCAGAGAGATATTGGAAGAATAATGCACAGATCCTCGAAGATAAAGGATCAGAAAGAGAAACCTTTGTATTGTGAGGATTAGAATACAAGGGAGAGGAAGTTATGCTATGGTTTTAGAAACCTTTAGTTAGACAGCACATGCAGCACCTTGACTAGTTCTGGTCAAAATGCCTGAGAATGGGTATATTTAACAGAATGATTCCTGGGTTCTAAGATGCTAAACTACAAGGAAAGGTTTTACAAACATGAAAAGACACAAAATGCTGGTCAGCGGGTGAAGCAGTATCTTGGATAACAGAGATAGATGACGTTTCCAGTCAGGACTTCTTCAGACTGACGGTGGAGGGACGGGGAGGAAAGCTGGAAGAGAGGAGGGGCAGGACAAAGTCTGGCAGTAATAGGTGGATACAGGTGAGGAGGGGGGGGGGGGGGGGGGGGAGGTGTTGATTGGCAGATGGTTGGACAAAGGCCAGAGACGATAAGACAGAAGGTGTGAGCAAATAGGGTTGACGAGAGATTCAGCAACTGTCCATATGGTGCCAGCACAATAACCTGGCCCTCAACACCAGCAAAACCAAGGAACTGATTGTGGACTTTGGAAGGAGTAGGATGGGGACCCACAGTCCCGTTTATATAAACGGGTCAATGGTTGAAAGGGTCAAGAGCTTTAAATTCCTGGGCGTGCACATCTCTGAAGATCTTTCCTGGTCCGAGAACATTGATGCAATTATCAAGAAAGCACATCAGTGCCTCTACTTCCTGAGAAGATTACGGAGAGTCGGTTTGTCAAGGAGGACTCTCTCTAACTCTACAGGTGCACAATAGAGAGCATGCTGACCGGTTGCATCGTGGCTTGGTTCGGCAACTTGAGTGCCCTGGAGAGGAAGAGACTACAAAAAGTAGTAAACACTGCCCAGTCCATCATCGGCTCTGACCTTCCTTCCATCGAGGGGATTTATCGAAGTCGCTGCCTCAAAAAGGCTGGCAGTATCATCAAAGACCCACACCATCCTGGCCACACACTCATCTCCCTGCTACCTTCAGGTAGAAGGTACAGGAGCTTGAAGACTGCAACGACCAGGTTCAGGAATAGCTACTTCCCCACAGCCATCAGGCTAGTAAACCTGGCTCGGACAAAACTCTGAACATTAATAACCCATTATCTGTCATTTTGCACTTTATCAGTTTATTTATTCATGTGTTTTGTAGTCAATGCCTATTATGTTCTGTGTGCTGAAGCAAAGCAAGAGTTTCATTGTCCTATCAGAGACACATGACAATAAACTTGAACTTGAACTTGAGTTGCAAATTGTGAAGCTAGAAAAAAGAATGTAGGTGGAAACACAAATAGGAATTTAATATGTTAAACTTTGATTTGGTTGAAGTTTTCAAATTACAACTCCATCATTAAGAGGGCCTGACAGGATGGATGGACAGAAGCAGCTGGCTGAGAAGTCTAGACCCTAGGCTTCGGGAGTTAGGAAACATTGCTACAATAGACAGAGGCTAAAAGTAGAACGATCATTTAAAATTGCAACAGATATTTCTAATGGCATAATTATCAGGGATATTTGATTGGTATTTCTTAACCAATGTGTAAGGGAGATGAGGAAAAGGCAGATACATGGAGTTAAATGGTGGATCAGCTGTAATCGCACTGAATGGCAGAACAGACATCGGGGGGAAACTAATTTTCCTGTTTGATTTCTTGATTATTAATGAGTTATCAGATAGCATAAATTATATCAATGCCAGATGCATTTTCAAAATAGCCCAAATAAATGTTTTCTTCCTATATCATTTGATTTTCATTAACATTGAGATGAATGATCTTTCACTATTGTCTGAGACTGGAGTGTTTACCAACGTCAAAATGCACTGTCGTTACTTGCTTAGGCTACTCATTCAACACCTTCCTGATCTGCAACATCTGCACTTAGAAGACCAAGACAGCAAGTGCATTAGGACATGGTTGCCTGCAAGTTCCTTCATTCTTTCAACCCTGTACAATGACACTGTACAATGAACTTCACCAGAAGGGCTACAGCAGTTCAAGAAGGTTGTCTACCACCATCTCATGAGGAATTGAGAATGAGCAATAATTGTTCATCTTTTCAGCAACACCCACTTTCTTTAAAATTAATTAAATGAAATGTCCTTTGTGTTCATGACAAAAGTATTCACATTAAGGTTAAATCTCATCTGACAAGTGGGCCTGCAAGATATGAATAGAATTGGATAATTTGAAGGCTTGCTGCCTTCAGTATGGGTTCACAAAATTGCACTTATCAAGATATCACACAATTAAAGTTTTCCATGATCTGTACTTCCCCATAGAATGTGTTCAGTGGAAAATAGGTGGGTGGAAGTTGTCAGGGAAAAATCAGAGATATCATGCTCACATATTTTCAACAATTACAATGTTTTACAAACCTTTGGCAAGAGAAATCCCATAATCCTTAAGACGAGGCAGGTATGGACTCAGGAATCTCGGATCATTGATAATCATTTCCAAGGGAGTTCCAAAGCCAAATTGCCCCATGAAAGACAGCTGGTCTGTCCAAAGAAGGCAGACCAATTGACTGGCAGAGATGAACAGCCATTCTGAGGGCAAAGGTACAGAAGTTTCAATTGAAACCATGTAATGCGGAAAATTCACAGCTTTAGGGATCTCAAGGACATAGACAGTCGGCACCAAGGAGAGCAGCACAATGGTGTCGCTCTTAGAGCTGCTGCCTCACAACTCCAGCAACTATGGTTCAATCCAAATCTCTGGTGGATCAGCTGTAATCCAGTCTGCACATTCTCCCTGTGACCATGTGAGTTTCTTCTGGGTACCTTGGTTTCTTCCCACATTTCACAGGTTGATAATTTCACTGGTTACTGTAAATTGGCCACAGTGCAGGTGTTTAGTGGATATTGGGAGTTGAGGGGCATGGATGAAGTGAATGTTCAGAGTCTTTTTTCCCCCAAAGCAGAGATTTCTAAGTTTAGAGGGCAAAGGCTTAGGGTGAATGAGGAGAGATTTAAGAGAGACCTGAAGGCAACTTTTTCACTCATAGGGTAGTTCATATCTGGAATTAACTGCCAGGGGAAGATATAGTGATAGATAAAATTATGATGCTCAGAAGACATTTGAACAGATGCATGCATATGAAGGATTTAGAGGGATATTCCAAATGCAAGTAAATTGGATCAGCCCAAAATGTCAACTTGGTTGTCAGGGATGAGATGGACTGAAGACCCTGTTTCCATACTGAATAACTGTGACTCCATGTGGAGAATAAAATGGAATTAGTGTAATGGGTGGTTAATGGTCATGGACCTACATGGACATAGTAGACTAAAGAGCTTGTTTCTGTGCTATGACATCCTGCGAATCTATGCATAAGAGGAAATTAGATTCAAGCTAAATGTCCTTACCTGTACCTGAGAAACCATAGGACTGGCAGAAGCTCCAGGCTGGGAAAATGCCATTGGAGGCAGTGCTTTCAACATCATATTGTGCATAATTATCTGATGCATTTGGGCATTTTGCATTAACATCATTTCAACCATATCTGTGAACAAATCAAAAAAAGATTATGTTGCAAGAGAGGCTAAGAACCTTTCACATCATGTAACTCTCTTCAAACCAAACACTGCAAAGATATTCCGGAAACGTTTTCATCAATAACCTTTTCTGCCACATAAGGATCAGCGAGGTTCCGCTATCTGAGTGTATTTGGAAAAAATGCAGCGACGATGTGGATATGGAAGCAGGAATCGTAGGGTATAGTGTTTTACAGACTACCCATAGGTGACATTTTCTCAAACTCTGAATTTGGACCACTCCCTCTTGTGAACATTTTTGACAGAGTAAATGATGAGAAATTGTGGCCAGCAGTTAAAAGATCATGATCCAATCTAAGGTAATTGGCAAAAGAAGAGCTTCTCAACCAGCTGTGCTTCTAGCCAAACCATTTACTTACAAGACTGCCGTCTACTGGCAATGTGGAAAATGTCCAGGAACAAATCCAATTGACCAATTATCATCCAATTAGTATACTCTCAACCATCAACAAGGTGACAGTGAGTGACACTACTGTCAAGTGGCACTGATTCACCATTAACCTCCCCACTAGTTATGGTACCAAACATAGGCAGGTGAGACCAGTGTAGCTGGGACATGCCGGCTGGTGTGGTTAAGTTGGGCCTGTATCCACACTGTATCACTTTATGACTCTAGCACTCAGTTTGGCTTTCACCAGGATCACCCATCTTTAGACCATCACAGCCTTGGTCCAAACAAGGAGCAAACATTTTAGAGGGGAGGGGAGTGGCTGGGAAACCCACAAGAATATTGTGAACAGTTTTGGGCCACATATCTGAGAAAGAATGTGCTGGTTTTGTAGAGGGGCCAGAGGACGTTTACAAGAATTATCCCAGGGATGGCTGAGTTAACGTATGAGGAGTATTTGAAGGCTCTGGGCATGCACCCGGTGGAGTTGGGAGATGGGAATTACATTGAAATCTACTGGATGCTGAAAGGCCTACATAGAATGGACGGGGAACGGATGTTTCCAGTAATCAGAGAGTCTAGAACCAGAGGACACAGTCTAGTCTTAGAATATAAGGACCTACCTTTAGAGTGGAAATGATGAGGATTTTATTTTGCTCGAGGGTGGTGAATCTATGAAATTCAGTGCCACAGGCAACAGTGGAGGCCAAGACATTGGGTATGTTTAAAGCAGAGATTGATAGATTCTTGATTATGAAGGACCTCTGGGTTACGAGGAGATGGCAGGAGAACGGAGTTGAGTGGAAAAATTAGATCACCCATGATTGAATCGCGAAGAAAACTCAATGGGCTGAATGGCTTAATGTTGCTCATATGTCTTATGGTCTTATGGGAGTTGAGTTAGGACAGGACCATCAAAGTGAACGACTGGACGTGCTAGGACTTTATTCGTTGGAGAGCAGGAGACTGAGAGATTCTATTATAGAAGCATATAAAATCAGATAGAGTGAATGCACAATCTTTTCCCCAAGGTTGGGGAATCAAGAACTAGACGGCATAGGTTTAAGGTGAGACTGGAAATATTTAATAGAAACCTGAGGGGCATATTATTCTACACAGAGGGCAGTGAGTTTGTGGAACAAGCTGCCAGAGGAAGTAGTTAAGACAGGTACAATAACATTTAAAATATATTTGGAAAGGCACAGGGATAAGAAAGGTTTAAAGCTTGAAGTTTGAAAGCAGACACCACCAGATATAGAAACATTTTCTTTCAGTCTGTCATCAGGCTTCTGAACAATCCTTCCATAAGTTTGAAGAAAGGTCTCGACCCGAAACGTCAGCCATTCCTTCTCTCGAGAGATGCTGCCTGTCCCGCTGAGCTACTCCAGCTTTTTGTGTCTGTCTTCTATAAGCTTAGATATACAGCATGGAAACACCCTTTGGGCCCACTGAATCCACAGCAACCATCGATCACCCACTCACACTAGTTCTATATCATCTCATTTTCTCATCCACTCACTACACACTTGGGGCCATTAACAGAGGCCATTTCACCTACAGACCCACATGTCTTTGGGATGTGGGTGGAAACCAGAGCACCCAGAGGAAACACATGCGGTCACAGAGAGAACGTGCAAACCCCACACAGACAGGCACGGAAATCGCTATCAAAACATGGAGGGGACCGGGGGGACACAATTTCTTGGTGGCCGCGCGCGCGTATGCGCACACTCACACACGCGAGGCTTCAGAGGCTTCAGCCGTGGGCCCTGTGGACGGTAATTACTCCGCGCTGGCCGTAAGCCTGGGCCGTCGTTCCTGTAAGTCTAGGCAGGGCTGTAGGTTAACCTGGCGGGACAGGCAGAGTTGAGCTGTATTTAGTTCCTGTCTGACTCCCGACGTCTCTGGCCACCCCCGGGCATGGGGGTGTGGGCACTCGGCTGTGGTTGGGGATGGTCCAGTGGCGGTTCGGCAGCGATTGCAGCGCCGGTGACCTGGGATCGATCCTGGCTGCGGATGAGGCACAGGTCTGTGTCCAGGGCTGCCGAGAGTGTTTTTCGCTTGTGACCCTATGACCTGGACATGCAATTCAAACTCCGCTCTATGATCTTTGCTCCACGGACGTCTCCCTCCTCCAATCACCGCGCTCTATCCTCAGTCCCACCCCCCCTACTTCCACCTCTGACCGACACCTCCCTCCTCCAATCATTGCGCTGAATCATCATATCACGCCCCCATTGCCTGCTGACCGACGTCTCTCTCATCCAATCGGCGCCCTCGATCATCAGTCCCACCCCCACTGTCTCGCGGAAAGCGGAGATTTCACCGAGTTTTAAAATCCAGATTACAAAAAATGGGGGGGATCATCCCCCCTCTCAAAACGGGGGGGGGGGGACGTGTCTGGGATTTCCGCCCCTGCACAAAGACAGCACCTGAGGTCAGAATCAAACTCTCTGTTGCTGTGAAGCAGCAGGTCTACTAGCTGCATCAATGTGCTACTCTGATTCACTAGAGTACTGTCAACATCTCAGGTGCATGAAAATGTTAAAAACTATATTTTGAACTCTACATCTTTTCCCATGTCCAAACAATCAATTTGGTCTTATTGTATAGTAGTCATGGAGTCATATAAAGTAGCAGGAAAACAGGCCTTTCAGCCAAACTTGCCTACGTTAACCAACAAACATATCCTATCCTACCCTAAACCTATCCTAATAAACATCCTATCTCAGTACCTGTCTAAATGTTTCCCACACATTGTGATAGCATCTGCCTCAACTACCTCCTCCGGCTGCTTGTTCCATACACCTACCTCCCTTAGTGTAAAAAAAGTTACTCCTTAGGTTTCTATTAAATCTTTCCCCCCTCATCTTAAACCTGTGTCCTCTGGTCCTCTTGATTCCCCCTACTCTGGGTAACACTCTATATAAGATCACCTCTCATCCTCCACTCTATATAAGATCACCTCTCATCCTCCTACGTCCTAGTCTGCTTAACCACTCCCTATAGCCCAGGCCCTCAAGTCCTGGCAATATCCTCATAAATCTTTTCTGCACCCTTTCCAGCTTAACAACATCCCTCCTATAACACAGTGCCCAAAACTGAACATAATACTTAAGTTTAAGAAGGAACTGCAGATGCTGGAAAAATTGAAGGTAGACAAAAATGCTGGAGAAACTCAGCGGGTGAGGCAGCATCTATGAAGCGAAGGAATAGGTTACGTCTACTCTTAAGTGTGGCATTACCAATGTTTTATACAACTGTAACATGACATCCCAACTCCATACTCAGATTTGATTATTATCTGATTTGATTGGATAGCATGCAAAACAAAGCTTTTCACTGTACTTTGATGCACATGACAATAATAAACCTGAACCTAAACCTAGATTGTTGAGTATATGCTTCGTTGTTGAAAATATTCCTTGCAAATCTGCGTTCTCTCAACAACAAAGTGGACGAACTGCAACTCCTGCGGCAGACAAACAAGGACTTCCCTCGAGCCGCTGTCCTGTGCTTCACCGAGACCTGGCTGTGTGAGTCGACCCCGGACAAAGTGCTGCAACTGGCTGGCTTTCAACTACATAGAGTGGACCATGAAGTATAGACAGCGGGAAAATCAAGAGGCGGTGGAATTTGCTTCTATACTAACCAGGACTGGTGCAGCGACATCACGGTACTGTCTAACTTCTGTTCTCCCAATCTAGAACCTTTCTTTACAAATTGCAAACCCTTTTATTCTCTGAGGGAATTTACCTCTTTTATTCGCACTGGAGTTTACATCCTCCCCCAAGCGTGCGTACGTGAGGCGCAAACGCAACTCGCTGGCCAGGTAATGAGGGTAGAGAGTGACTTCCCGGACTCCACGGTCATTGTTTTGAGTGACTCTAACAAGGCTAACCTCTGCCGAGAACTTCCAAAGTACAGACTTCATGTTACCTGCCCCACCAGAGGGGAGAGAACACTCGATCACTCTTACACTTCAATCAAGAACGCATATCGCTCTGTTCCCCAGGCGGCTCTGGGTCTCTCTGACCATTGTCTAGTTCACCTTATTCCGACCTACAGTCACAAACTGAAATCTGCCAAACCTGTGGTCAGCACAATTAAAAGGTGGACAAGCGAGGGCATTGAAAACCTACAGTCCTGCTTTGACTGCACTGATTGGAATGTGTTCACGGAAGCAACTTCAAGCCTCGATGAATATACAGACACTGTGACATCATATGTCAGCTTTTGTGAGGACAGTTGCATTCCCACTAGGACCCGCATCTGGTTCAACAACAACAAGCCCCGGTTTACAGCAGTACTCAGACAGCTCCGCCAGTCTAAAGATGAGGCCGACAGGAGCGGGGATGCAGACCTCTGCAGGCAGGCCAAGCTGAGAAGAGGAATCAGAGCTGCCAAGGAAAGGTACTCTGAGAAGTTGAGGAGCAAGTTCTCAGCTAATGACTCTTCTTCAGTGTGGAAGGGCTTGCAAAAAATCACCAGCTACAAGAGGAAAATCCCCCGCTCCTTGGACAATCGTCAGCTGACCAACGACCTGAACACGTTCTACTGCAGTTTCGATAAACTGAAACATAACCCTAGTACCCCCTCCCCCCCCTCCCCAATCACCACTTCATACCTACTCACAACCTGACTCCAGTCTGCAAAGACTGGGCCCTCGTCCATTACCCACCCCCTCCTTGCTGCCCAACATCAGTCTGGCCATTTCTACATCACCAACAATATAAATTGAGGAGGTGGAGAGGCTATTCAGAAAACAGAAAAGCTAGAAATCTCCAGGACCGGACAAGGTTTCCCCCTCTACCCTTAAGCTCTGTGCCGAACAACTGGCATCGGTCTACACAGAGATTTTCAACCGTGCAAACCTCCACTGTCCCTGCCTGCTCAAAGTCTCCACTATTGTCCCTGTACCCAAAAAGACAAGGGTTACTGGTCTTAATGACTACAGGCCTCTGTAGTCATGAAGACCCTTAAAAGACTTAAAAGACTTAAAAATATCACAAACCCCCTGCTGGACCCCCTGCAGTTTGCATACCGGGCCAATAGATCTGTGGATGATGCAGTCAACCTAGGCCTGCACTTCATCCTCCAGCACCTAGACCGCCAGGGGACCAATGCAAGGATTTTGTTTGTGGATTTTAACTCTGCTTTCAACAACATTGTGCCAGAGCTACTACACTCCAAACTCTCCCAGTTGACTGTGCCTGAACCCCTCTGTCAGTGGATCACCAACTTCCTGACAGACAGGAAGCAGCATGTGAGGCTGGGAAACATCATCTCAGACCCACAGACCCACAGCATAGGAGCATCGCAAGGCTGCGTACTCTTTCCTCTCCTTTACTCTCTCTACACCAACGACTGCACCTCCACAGACTCATCTGTCAAGCTTCTCAAGTTTGCGGATGACACAACCCTGATTGGACTGATCCAGGATTTGGGAGGAATCTGCCTACAGACAGGATGTGACACAGCTGGCGTCCTGGTGTCTTCGTAACAACCTGGAGCTCAATGCTCTTAAGACAGTGGAATTGATATTAGACTTTAGAAGAGGTCCCCCTCCCCTCCCCCCATGTGCCATCAACAACGTCACATCTGTGGAGTCTTTTAAGTTCCTTGGAACCATCACCTACAGGGACCTTAAATGAGGGGCCACCATCGACTCCACAGTCAAAAAGACCCAACAGAGGATGTACTTCCTGCGGCAGCTGAGGAAACACAATCTTCCACAGGCAATGATGGTCCAATTCTATACGGCCATCGTAGAGTCTGTCCTCACCTTCACCATCATGGTCTGGTTTGGTTCAGCCACCAAGCACGACTTCCAGAGGCTGCAGTGAATCGTTCAATCAGCTGAGAAGGTTATTGGCTGCAACTTTCCCCCCATTGACGAACTGTACACTGCAAGGGCCAGGAAGCGAGCGGGTAAGATCATCTCTGACCCCTCCCTCCCTGGCCACAAACTTTTTGAAGCACTTCCCTCTGGAAGATGACTCCAGACTGTCAAAGCCGCCACAGCAGACATAAAAACAGCTTTTTTCCACGAGCAGTAGCTCTGCTCAATAACCAAAAGTCTGTAGCTTCCTTTTGCTCTGGTATTTTATTTCATTCACATGTTTAAACTATAATGTTTTATTATTCATGTTTTAATGCTTTATGTTTTATTCTTAATTGTTTACTGTATGCAGTGTTGTTACTTGCGAGCGGAGCACCAAGGCAAATTCCTTGTATGTGTACATACTTGGCCAATAAACTTATACATTCATTCATTCATTAGATGGGTATGGGCCAAATGCAAGCAAATGGGACTAGTTTATAAGAGGCATCTTGGATGGATAAGTAGCACCAAAAATACTCTACGTGACTCTATGACTATATGACTCTCCTTATAGCTTAAACCGTCTAACTCAGGCAGCATATTGGTAATTCTCTTCCACACCCTCTCTCAAGCCTTTACATCCTTCCTGTAATGGAGTGACCACAACTGCTGAAATACTCCAAATGCATAGAAACATAGAAACATAGAAAATAGGTGCAAGAGTAGGCCATTCGGCCCTTCGAGCCTGCACCGCCATTCAATATGATCATGGCTGATCATCCAAATGCAGCCTTTCCAAAGTTCTATAGTTGCAACATGATTTCCTGAGTATACCATAATCTCTCTTTATCTACTTGTGTTGCTACTTTCTGGGAGCTATGTGGGATAGTATGGAAGTAGTGTAAACTGGTGATCAATGGCCAGCATGGACTCTTTAGGGTGGCACAGTAGCGTAGCAGTAGAGTTGCTGCCTTACAGCACCAGAGACCCGGGTTCAATCCTGTACACGGATGCTGTCTGTATGGACGGACTTTGTATGTTCCCCTATCAATAACCCGTGCCTGCCTTCTCCCCATATCCCTTGACTCCACTAGCGAACTCTCTCTTAAATCCATCCAGTGACTTGGCCTCCACTGCCCTCTGTGGCAGGGAATTCCATAGATTCACAACTCTCTGGGTGAAAAAGTTTTTTCTCACTTCAGTCTTAAATGACCTCCCCTTTATTCTAAGACTGTGGCCCCTGGTTCTGGACTCTCCCAACATTGGGAACATTTTTCCTGCATCTAGCTTGTCCAGTCCTTTTATAAGTTTCTTTAAATCTCCCCTCATCCTTCTAAACTCCAGTGAATACAAGCCTGTCTTTTCAATCTTTCCTCATATGACAGTCCCGCCATCCCATGGATCAATCACAAGGATATCCTTCCTCAAATTAGGAGACCAAGACTGTACACAATACTCCAGATGTGGTCTCACCAGAGCCCTATACATGGATTAGAATTAGGAGAGGTGCCAAGGGGGAAATCGCTGGGTAAAATCTAAGATACTAGTGGAGGCAAGGGAGGAGAAACTTTTTTGCAAATAACTGTTGGGCTATGACAGGATAGTCAGAATAGATAAAGAGGAATATAGTCTCACCTGCCGGTGTATGGCAAAAAAAGCCCTGGAGGAGGATGTTATAATCATCAAAAGCAGCAGCCATATGAAGAAGGAAGAGAACAAATAAGACTGCTTTTTTCATAATCACACGAGTCATAGAGCCATACAGTGTGGAAACAGGTCCTTCAGCCCAACTTGCCCACACTGACCAACATGTCCCATCTACATTAGCCTCTGTTTGGCCCATATCCCTCTAATCCTGTCCTATGCATGTACCTGTCTAATAGCTTCTTAAACATTGTGATAGTCCCTGCCACAACTACCTCCTCTGGCAGTTCAGAGGAGACAAATTATAATTGTCACTCTGAAAATAGGTTTGAGAAGGTTATCTGGAGGGACTAAATTTAGAAAAATCTGATAAGAAAGGTGTGAAGATGTTATTTGCCACTCACTTTAAAGTAAGACCATGATATCTTTTGCGATGTGTATGGAAATGGCCGATTAGACCAATGTGGGATTGAAAGTTTCTTTCACACAAGTGACGGTGGTGTAAGGATGCTGCAGCATCAGTGGGTTCTTGATTTTAAAGATTCTTCTTTCCTTTTTACTTCCTTAATTATAGCTTCCTCATAAGAACCAGCAATGTTTTTTATGTGGATATTCCAAACAGGACAATCCAATGCTTCTTTCCTTATCCAGCTCTCCATAAAGTAGCTGCTTTGGTATTTTGTCATCAGCCATTCTTCTAATATGTTCTGGCCACCTGGTCTGATGTGGAGACAAGGTAAATAAACCAGGAGGTTTAAGGATTTTCCTTGGGCTAAAGGCAGACAAGT
Source organism: Amblyraja radiata (assembly GCF_010909765.2). Taxonomy (NCBI): domain Eukaryota; kingdom Metazoa; phylum Chordata; class Chondrichthyes; order Rajiformes; family Rajidae; genus Amblyraja; species Amblyraja radiata. Next base: position 38,358,221 of record NC_045962.1, read on the forward strand.
CGATTCAAGTTTATTGGAATAAACAAAGTATCGAAGCCTAGACAGCTGGGATTTGGAAGTGCAGGTTTACATGATAGAACCGGCCATTAAGTACATCTTTTTATTAAGCATTAAGTCTAGCTGTGTACCAAGTTAGCAGTTAACAGTACGATTGACAATCTCTACTTTAATTGCTATGTGCAGTAGGATGCCGAGCTACAGTATGTACCACATTTGGAGAGCATTCAGTGGCACATCCCATAATTATCAAGGAACTAATAGCTGGAGAGCTTGTCGAGCTGAGAGAGAAAACACAAGTCACATTGGAGGGAAAAGGAAACTATACTTAGAATTAGGATTAATACATATATGAATCTCCTGTTTATTCTTCTTTGTAGCAGCCACCATCGAGGACACCCAGTCCATGGGTTCTGACACAGGCTTGATAACTCCCAATGCCACCATCCTGTCCAGTACAGCTTTGACCCGGTCTCTCATGGCAATAGGTACACAATGAGCAGGATGAACCACAGGACGCACCTCCGGGTCTAAAGACATAGAGTAAGTTATTGGTAGCCTGCCAAGTTCTTCAGTGAAAAGGTCGTGGTAATCCATGAGAATATGCTGTGTAGAATCCGGAACTTGCTGAAGGTAACCAGTCCCATATGTCAAGGAGGTGTGTCCAGAACCAAGGTCTTATTTGATACAATCTGGCAGAGGTCTATACAGACGAAACCAACAACATATTTTGCCAGTAAATGAGCCGGTGCCATTGAGGCAGGTTCAGTATGATGATGTAGATGACCTAAATTATGTGTTATGGACAGAGGATGGAAATGACTATATGAATGAGGGACATGTGACAGCAGACGGTGAGCAGTTCTGCGATCAGAACTTTGTTTCTGTACCTGCAAAAGGACTGCCAATGGGGCTGGTGCCGATGACGAGGACCCCTGTGAAGCCTGTCGACAAATCCTCTGCGAAACCTGTGCTGGTTGAGTCATCACCTGCTAAGAAACTCCCGATGGAGACCGTGCCTGTGGTGACATCTCCTGTGAGGGGCGCGGCTGAAGGCCTGTACCATACACGTGCAGGACGGGTCAGAAGCCCGTGTCTAGATACGGGGATTATATCTTGATGCAGATCTCGGACTCTAATTAACTATAACCAACGTTACTTATATTGCTTGCAGTATATCCTCCATTGCTTTACTGTATATGATAGTTAATTTTTATAGCTTTATATACATATCTCCTGCATGCTTTAGGTTTGCCCTTTGGGCAAAAGCCCAAGAAGGGGGATGTAGATCAAACAGTATTGCTGATTTGATCCGTATCTGATTTTGCTGCTGATGACGTGATCGATAATCCATGTCAGGTTTCCCACACCACCGCTACCCCTTGCAATCGGGCAGCCATGTTGTTTTTTTAGTTTTAACTTACAATTCGGAGCCTACAGTACTCATCTCGATGGTTTCTGTATGTATACAAATTAAAGTACATGTTATGATATATAATGACTCGGTATCATAAGTATTTTGCACAGACACCTCTTACTCAGTACTGGAGCAGTGCAGAGTGGCACGTGTAATGGTTCCTGTTGCACACAGCACACAATAACTTGTAGAAACAAGGCTGCTGAGTTACTCCAGCACTTTGTATTTACAACAAATTGTCTTGTGAATGTAGAGTTTACGAGTTAAATAGTCAGGAAAAAAAACTTAATGCCTCAGGTACTTCATCAAAATCATTACAGGGCCATTCCTGAAATCTGAAGGAACAACTCACAACCAGAACCTAATTCTAGCGCTGCTACAAAACTTACCTTCAGCAGCGCTGCAGTTCTGCCACTGGCCGTGTGCGCAACTTTGGCGCCTTTGAGGGGGGGGGGGGGGAGCGGGATTAAAATCCAGTTTTCTACTGCCTGACGGAGGCGGATTTGTTCGGGCTGCTAGCTGCTGAAGAAAAATCGACCCGTCTTCCGTTCCCGATTTTTTTTTTCAAATCGTGAGACAATTTAATAATTAGATTAAAATAAAAAGCGACTTCTAACGCCCTCAATGCGACGGATCGCAAGAATGGGACAAAACAAAGGGTAAGTCGTTTATTTAACATATAATCTTATTTCTTGGGATGGCTTTAATCTAATTTTACGCTGCAAAAATGTGATTTGGGCCCCTTACAAACCGGCAGTATTTTTCCTGCCGATATGGAGCTAAAATTTACCACAAATGCAACGTTCCAATCGATCGCGTTCCAGAAAAATCCACTTGCGAGATGATTTAAATGCTTTTTTTTTGGACAATCATGTCATAAGAACATCTAGATCGTCTATATTTTTTGTTATTGTCTATCCATAGTCAATATTTTTATACTAAATATCAGTTTTAGTCCCATGTATTGTGCAACAAAAATTTTTTTTTAAATTATATTGAGTGGATGTTTCTAGATTAATTTATGGGAATTAAGCATTAAATTCCTTCCTTCTGGCATAAATTCATGACAGTGAGATTTTAAAATCATGTTATATTGTGAATTCTTGTGTGAATGGGATTAGTTTGTTATTTGGATACTTAGGCTATTTAAAAAATATATCCTTTTCTTAAGAAATGGAATCTACAGGACATTCTTAATGGGAAAGTAGTGGGCAGAAAGGCATGTCATGCGTGGTTTGAAGAGCAAAGCCTTGTAGTTTACAATGCCAAAATGGAAAAGTTGAGGAAAAACAAGGTGTACAGAGTTGCTTATTGGTTACAATCTGAAGAGTATGATGATGCTACTGATTATGATATGCCAATGTACCAGCTAGCAACTGATCTTCTCCATAAAGACTTGGTCTATTACTAGAAATTGTAATTTATTTACCTATCTGTAACAGACTTACAGCATATAATACAATAATATTAAAGTTCTGATCTTGAGAATATCACAATTTTGAATTTTCAAGGCAGTCTGGGTGTTTATTACTATTTCCGTCACAACGGTCAATTTTGTAATTAGCTACAATTAGGTAATTAACTAATTATATGCTTTAATTTCAGGTCATCCAAGTAAGATGTTTTATATTTGTTTCAGAATGCTTCAATCTATAATAACTGAAAAGTTCATTCAGTTCTCTTAATTTTTAATAAAGTTATGGGCTTTTGACTGTCCTCGATCACAGCTTTCGTGTTAAGTCAATGGAAAAACAATAGGGAACAAGATGCTAATTTCCGAGTATGAAAATGGCCATAACATTTTTAATACTGAAGATATGAAAGTGAATTAGGTGTCAAATTAAACTTCTTTTTATGCTTTATCTGATGTAATAAATTGCAGACTTGATTTTTTAAATCTCAAAATGTTGTAACATTTTGTAAAATTTTGCTGCTAATTCCTGGCATGAATCCCAGAGATAAACACAATATAGATACTTTCTTTAACTGAAAAATACATTTTCACATTTTGAAATATTTCTTACCCTCCTTGATGCTGCCAGACCTGATTGGAGGCAGCGTCTGTGCAGGTGGGATCTGCGTGATGAGTGGCTGTTGCTGTGGTAACTGTTGTATGATCGTTGTGGGTTGCTGAGGGTACTGAGGAGACAGAAGTGGGGAGAAAAAATATGAAGAGAATGCACAAATAGCTATCAATAAGCAGAGGTGGCAGAACCCATGAGAAATAGAAGCAGAAGTGGGCCATTCGGCTCCAAGTGTCTGATGATTTATTTCAACACCATTTTTCTGCATTAATCCCATATCCTTTAATTATATAAATAACCAAAAATTAATTGATCTGCATCTTGGATATGCTCAGTGACTGAGCCTTCACCGACCTGGCTCCACATGTCCCAGACAGCCAACCTTTGGCATTTGTTTGAAATGGTTCTAGCTTTTAAGTTAATAAGATTCTACAATTTAATAAGATTCCAAAGCATTTATTGGCTTATAGTGGAATTAAGCATACATTACGAACAAGTTACTGTTATAACTTACAGAAGTTACTTAGAGACTTGAGACATGTCTGGTGTAAGGCCAAACAATTCAGTGTTATGCTCCCCAAGCTCTCGATATGTCGAATCTGGACCTTTCAAACATTATCTCATCCAATCAGCTGATCTTTATCAAAAACAACTCTCCATGCCTTTACATTGATTGCATTGCCAAACAGATCATTCAACTAGAATGACCAGATTGACACCTAGGAGACGGCACCTAGGAGACGGCGCCAGAGACCCAAGGTTCGATCCTGATAATGGTTGCTGCCTGTATGGAGTTTGTACGTTCTCCCTATGACGACGTGGGTTAACTCCACATGCTCCGGTTTGCTCACATATTCCAAAGACGTGCAAGTTTGTAGGTTATTTGGCTTCTCTAAATTGTCCCTAGTGTGTAGGATGTGTATGGGTGATTGGGTGTACGGGTGATTGCTGGTCGACGCGGATTCGGTGGGCCAAAAGGACCTGTTTCCACACTGTTTCTCTAAAACTAAAAAAAACTCAATCTGGAATGAATTACAAGGACCAGCTGAATCATCTCTTTTTGCTGATTCGCCCTTGGAAGTAATTTGTCCCTTGCATATTTTAGTTTAGTTTAGAGACTAGCTGACTGAGTCCGCACCGACCAGCGATGCCTGCACATTAACACTATCCTACATACACTAGGAACAATTTACACTTAAACCAAGCCAATTAACCTACAAACCTGTACGTCTTTTGAGTGTGGGAGGAAACCGAAGATCAAACTCAGATAACAAAAATATAAAAGGTAATTCACTGTGAAGATTGACACAAAATGCTGGAGTAACTCAGCAGGACAGGCAGCATCTCTGGATGGAAGGTGGCATTTTGCGGTCGAGACCCATCTTCAGACTGAGAGTGAGGGTAGAAGGAGACACAGAGAAAAGGAAAATACATGTAAAAATAAGACATCAAAAGAGATGCACATCAAGAAAACTGGAGAATAGATCATTGTTAGCTGGGAGGAGCATTGTTAATTGGTGACAGTCAGACTGGTCAGAAAACTAGGAAGGGGACTAGGAACTAGGGGGCTCTGTCCCTGTTGCGACTGAAGGGAGGGGGAGCAAGAGCAAGAGTGCTCACCTTTCACCCCATCAACCGTCGCATACAGCACATAATCCTCCAACATTTTCGCCACCTCCAACGGGATCCCACCATGTAGAGCTCATAAAGAACACTCCAAGTAATGGTCCAACAAGTTTATTGGCATATAGTAAAGTTACACTGCAAGTAGTCACCACTGTGAGTACATCCCAACTAACGGACTAGTGGCTGAAAACATTAGTAATATATGGTGACTGTAAGGTAAGACCCAGACTGGATTATAGATCCAAGTGGTGTATAGCATAAGTGTGTTAGTATTTGGTAGAGCAGATCTACATCTATCCTCTTAAGACAATAACATAACTCCGAATACATATATGCGAGTACAATTAATCAAGTTAAACTGGCGTCTCATAAAATCAGCACTGGAGCAGGTTAAGCATAGTCCCCGTATCTAAGGGGTGGTTTGCAAATGCGACCCGCGCGCATACGGTACAGGCTCGCATCTCCATCCTTCACCAGCGAGAATTGTGAGACCGGGGGCTGGTGGAGTACTAGTGAACTACTACGGGATGCTGATCTAACTCTCATCGGGGCAGAGACTGTCTGCCGCATTGCCGTAGTCATCGACCCTCATACCCCCTCGCAGGGCAGGGTCCGCACTCATCGTACCAAGTGAGTATTGCCAACCCGTTCTACCGTGCTCAATGCCCGTCACCTGAAGAGAGGCAGACTGGCAGAACTCCTATTTAATGTAATAATTGTGGTGGGTCACACTCCGCTGTCCACGAGCAATGCCCAGCCTTCGGGAAAGTTTGCCACTGCTGTAAAAGAAGAAACCACTTAATTCGGTGCTGTCGTGCCCACAGAAATCGTACAGATAGCAGGTAAATCTGCTCCAGCAAGATGGTTCCCATGACCTTTCCGATCCAGCTCAAGCTGTGCCTTCTCCTTGTGAAAATTTGTCGGGACCTGACATTTCCAGCCTAAACATACATTCTCCATCCGAGATGACATGTAAACTACATGATCCCGAAGTTACATTCCAAATCAACAACACCACAGCTGTGGCAAAGATTGACACTAGGGCTTGTTGTAATGTTATGTCTCTGGCTGAGTTTTCCAGGGTCAAGAACACTGAAACGGTCGTAAACACGAGCGCTTTGTTAATTCCCTTCGGAGGAGAAGAGGTCCACCCAGTTGGCAGGGTTGACCTGCAGTGCCACCTAGTGACACGTGTGCACAAGCTGAACTTTTTTTATTATCCCAGGCAAAGTAACGACCCTACTTGGTATTGATGCCTGCCAAGATCTGGGATTGATAAGCTTTGCAGAAGAGGTGCACCATGCCTCTCGCACGATGTCCGAGACAGAGCAACGCTATGCTCAAATCGAAAAGGAACTACTGGCAGTGGTATTTGCCTGCGCAAAATTCAAAGACTATTTTTGGAAAGACTGAGACTGTTGAAACAGACCACCAGCCCCTTATCAGCATTCTAAACAAGCCAATCCATGCTGCCCCTGCCCAGCTGCAGTGGATGGAGATGCAGCTTCAAAGGTACGATATCAACCTGGTTTACAAGCCAGGCAAAGACATGCACTTAGCCGACACTCTATCCAGAGCCCCACGCAAGACCTGCAAGCAACAACCGACATACAACGACACCTACACTGTGATGATGGTGTCATACCTTCCCACAGAGTGCCTGGATGACTTGGCTGCGCAGACAGCAGCCGATGACACCCTACAGTCCCTGTCCTCGATCATCCGGCATGGCTGGCTGGATAAACAGCACAAGGTACCTGTTGCCATTCGCCCATACTTCCTGGTCCGTGATGAGCTTGTGCTCCAGGACGGTGTGATTGCCAAAGGACACAAGGCGGTCATTCCAACTGCTCTACGAGACAAGTATTTCGACTCGGTCCACGGGGAACATCCCGGCACCGAGGCAACCATTCTTTGAGCCAAGAGCATGTATTTCTGGCCCAGAATGACCGAGCTTATACAGGAGAAGGTGGAAGCCTGCGCAATCTGCAACAGCCTGGCGCCCCATCAACCCAAGCAGCCACTTCTCACTCACCCAGTCCCTGCCTTACCATGGTCCACACTGGCTACAGACATTTTCGAATGGCGTGGTAAACAATACCTGGTTCTGGTCTCCGACTGGAGGCGTGGGTTCGCATCCCACTTCTGACACCATGTAGAGCTATAAAGGACACTCCAAGTAACGGTCCAACAAGTTTAATGGCATATAGTAAAGTTACACTGCAAGTAATCACCACTGTGACTGCATCCCGACAAACGGACTAGTGGCTGAAAACATTAGTAATATATGGTGACTGTAAGGTAAGACCCGGACTGGATTATAGATCCGAGTGGTGTATAACATATGTCTATTAGTATTTGATAGAGTAGATCTACATACAAGTCCCCTCTTCCCATCTTCACCCCTTTGCACTTTCCGTAGAGACCGTTACACCCACAACTCCCTGGTTAACTCATCCCTTCCCACCCAAACCACCCCGTCCACAGGTGCTTTCCCCTGCAACCGCAGGAGAAACAACACCTGTCCCTATATCTCCTCCCTCGACTCCGTCTAAGGACCCCAACAGTCTTTTCAGGTGAGGCAGAGATTCACTTGCACCTCCTTCAACCCCATCTACTGTATCCGCTGTTCCAGGTGTGGATTCCTATATATATCGGCGAGACCAAGCACAGGCTCGGCGATCGTTTCGCTGAACATCTCCGCTCAGTCCACTTAAACCTACCCAATCTCCCGGTTGCTAAACACTTTAACTCCCCCCATTCCCACACTGACCTTTCTGTCCTGGGCCTCCTCCATTATCTGAGTGAGGCCCAGTGCAAATTGGAGGAACAGCACTTCATATTTTGCTTGGGTAGCTTACACCAAGCGGTATGAACATTGACCTCTAACTTCAAGTAACCCTTGCTTTCCCTCTCTCTCCATCCCTCCCCTTTCCTAGTTCTCCGACTAGTCTGACTGTCTCAGATTATATTTTATCTGTTTGCTTCGTTGCCAACTTCTCCCAGCCAACAATGATCTATTCTACATTTTCCTTGAACTACATCTTTTTTGATGTCATGTTTTTACACCATACCCTTCCTTATCTCTGTGTCTCCCTCCCCTCTGATGCTCAGTCTGAAGAAGGGTCTCGAAACGTCACCATTCCTTCCATCCAGAGATGCTGCCTGTCCTGCTGAATTACTCCAGCATTGTGTCCACAAATCTAGAATGCTGTGGAAAAGGTTATTCTCCTTTAGGCTGCCAGTCCCTCGTGATATATGCATGTTACCAGGATAGAACATGACAGAGGCAGGAATAGTGCAGCATTCCCAGCAGTAACACAAGTCCACTTTTAAAACCATGGGCCAAGGAATCGGACTGACATTTTCCAAACTTTACTTCTGTCCAACCAGAAGTTGAAGTGGGCCACTGCAATAGCTCAGTAAATAAGTGGCAATACAATCAATAAAAATGGATTCAATTGGCAGTGCTAGCAACTGCACAGGTAAGACATTTACCTTACCTTAGCTCTGCATCCAACAAATTCTAATTCCATCTGACTAGATCCCATGTCCCTTCGTTTACTCACCGTACTATCCACTGATTGAAAACTGGATTGTTTGATTCATTCAGACTCTACAGCAGTTTATAACTTTCGCAGGTTTACCCAATTCAGGCATGCGGTTCAAGAGCTGTGCACCCAAGATTAGATATTTTATAGATAAAGGAGGGTTCATATCCAATTCTTATCTTCTTAACTGAATTTTTGTTGATGGAAGCAACCAGAATTGAATTCTGTGCCTTGAGGCTTACCGGGTGTTGGATGATCCGTGGCTGCTCCGGTGGTTGTTGATGATATACGTGAATCGGTGGTGCCTGCTGAATGGGTTCCAGGCGAGGATATCGTCTCCGGGTCCCACCCCATGTGTGGGGCCTGGAGCATTCATCCAGCATGTGCTGTTCCTGAAAAATAACTTTGGATTACCACAGTGATCGCGCCTGTCCTGCTTCAGTTCTCCTAGTCTCAGCTTCTCACCATTTTACACAGCAATACCTTTAACTCGTCTTCATGTGTAGGAACTACGAGGATAACAAGCCGAAAAATTGCTGCTGTGAATCGGAGAGTTCTCAGTGTACTGTGGTTGCTAAGCATAGTCCAAATCCTAAAACAATAGCTTTCCTGTCTTGGCCAATAAACAACATCGCTTTCAGAACTTGAGCTTCATGCAGAATGGAATGCCTCTGTAGGTTGCAGGGTTGATGGTAATAGAGTCCAGGGATTATATCCTGAAAGTTATAAATACATCAATTTCCGTTTTATTTTCTCCCTTTTCTTTCACCAAATTGAATGAGCTATGTGAAGATATAGTGGAATCAGGTTTAAAGATAATTTTATAAAGGCAATTGGATAAATACAAAATATTTATAGGCATATAGAGAGAGAATAAAGTTCTGTCAAAGAGTTTGCACAGTCACAAAAAGGTAAATGTCCTCTTCCTGTGTCATATCATTATTAATGGTCCATGGGTGGAGGATTATCTAACTCAAGACAGAATGGTGCTTGAAATTAGAACATTCCTGCTTCCTGCAGCTCAGCCATTCACTCAACCAAATGAGACAATTGCTGAGGCCTGTTTGAATGAGGATATTTTTAAAAATCTGACCATATTTAGTTTAGGTTAGTTTTAGTTTAGAGATAAGCACAACATAAGATACAGACAGCACCCAGAGTCAGGATCAAACCCGGGTCTCTGGCACTGTAAGGCAGCAACACTGCCGATGTGCCATTGTGCCACCCACTGTGCCACTGTGTGGGGAGGTTGGACAGACTTGGATTGTTTTCTCTGGAATGCCAAAGGCTGCAGGGTGACCTGATAGAATTATATAAAATTATGAGAGGCATAGATGTGGATGACAGTCAGAACCTTTTTTCCAAAGTGGAAATATTAAACACTGAAGGACAGTTTTAAGCTGAGCAGGTTAAAGTTTAAAGGAGATGTGCAGGGGTAATGGTAGAGGCAGATATGATAGTGGCATTTAAAAGACTTTTGGATATACACATGGATATGCATGGGATGGAAGCTTATGGATTATCTGCAAGAGTTGGTCTTGGCAATGTGTTCAGCACAGACATTATGGCTCAAAGGGCCTGTTCCTGTACTGTTCAATGTGATATTTAATATTCTATGATTCATTTAACAGCAGGGAGTGCTTTAATCAGTTCAAAAACATTTGTGCAGCTCAAATCTGCCTCTCCAAATTCACATCTATCTTGATGGAGAAAGAACTGAAACAACTGGACTCAAACATTTTTTTAAAATCCAGGCCTGAGGTGTAGCTGGCCAGCTGGAAATATAAACGATCATCAAAAAAGTGAGATGCTCGATATCTGAAATCAAAACAGAAAATACTAGAAACACAGCAGGTAAGGCAGCTACTCCAAAAGGAGAAATAGTTATTGTTTCAGGTTTAAGACCCTTTGTCACAAAGGATCTTTGATCTCAAATGTAAACAAATATGACTGGCTTGCTGTGTCTTTGAGTGGCTGACCAAATTAGTGTGAAGCCAGGCTCACATTTCTGAGACGTCAAGTGAGGACCTGTGTCTCTTTCCTAAAGACTATTTGTGAACCACCCAAGGATCAGAACAATTTGCTCACTTTTAGTTAAAGCAACAGCTATTTTGCAACTTAAATGTTCAGTCTATCGTGGTGCAAATTGACTAGATGTATTGTAAGTCCAGCAATGTAAACACCTGCCACTGTACAACATGTTTCTTTGCCCGCCTGCAGCGGGTTTGTTATATCGACTTTTTTTGTTTTTTTTAGTATGTCCAAAAGTATGTTTTAGTATTTCTCTGTATGTCTTGTGTGGGGGGTGGTGCAGGGGGAATAGGGGGAAACCGTTTTTTCAGGCACCTACCTCGATGGAGACGCAACTTTCTTCCTTGTCGCTTCTTCGCCCCCCTCCTCGCGGCCTTACAGCTGGTTTGGTGCGGCCTTTCCCGGAGTCGGGCCCAGAGCTTCAGCGGCAGCACAGCAGGGACTTTAACCGTGGAGCGGGGCGCCCCCTTGCCAGGGGTCACCGGAGAAGCGCTCTGACCGCTGGCCTGTGGCCTACAACATCTTGGAGCCTCGGTCTGTGGAGGTTCTGGCGGCAGGCATGGAGCGGACCATCCATCGTGGAGCGGGAGATCCCTCGCCGGGGGTCGCTGGAGAAGAGCTCCAGCCGCCGGCCTGCGGCCTTCAACATCTTGAAGCCGCGATCTCCGGTAAGGAGGTGGCCGATTTGGGAGCTCCGGGCCGCAGGGTGTGCTGGACCTGTCCCGATGTCAGCGTTCCGACCATCCCGACCAGAGGGCTTGAACATCTGGCTGTCCGTAGCAGCGACTACGGAGTGTCAGGGCCCCGACCACAGGTGAACAAGGGAGGAGGAGGAGGAGGAGTTGGATTTTCTGAACTGTGAAGAATGCTGTGGTGGATGTCTATGTTGAATTATGTTGTGTATTATGTCCTTTTTTAATTGGAACGCTGCATGGTAAATTCATTTCACTGCACCTTATGGTGCATGTGACAAATAAATTTGAACCTTTGAAACTAATCAAGCATTCTCACAGAAAACAGCTGCTGTTGAACTTCTCTGCAACTACATAACTTTGCAACGGCAATTTGGGTAGGTACGCATGTCCAGTGGACCATGACACCTATAGATACGCAGAACATAGAAAATAGGTGCAGGAGTAGGCCATTCGGCCCTTCGAGCCAGCACCGCCATTCAATGTGATCATGGCTGATCATCCACAATCAGTATCCCGTTCCTGCCTTCTCCCCATATTCCCTTGATTCCGCTAGCCCTAAGAGCTCTATCTAACTATCTTTTGAATGCATCAGTGAATCGGCCTCCACTGCCTTCCAGAGAATTGCCATGGCGGGATCTCATCTGCTCAACCCAAAACCTTTCTCTCTCTTTACTCAATTGATCATTCAAAGAGCAAAGAATGCAGTGGGGTCAAACATGTTTCCTCAAGTTTCCAATCAAAGTTCGATTTAGATAAAAATAAAATGCTTTCTTGGGCTATTGTGTGTTTACAAGGCCTTGTATATTACTACAACTTGATAATGGTTAAATATTAAAGCAGGATTATTTATGCAGTGATCATTTTAAAGTTGTTGAGCCATGACTATAGGTTATTGTACCATGATAGGCAAATTGAGAAGTGAGCAAAGGTATGATTTAATTCAATGGACAGTAATAGCCAAAATCTCATAAGTAAATAAATATTAAATATATTGTGCTCGGTGTTTTAAGATTGTACTACCAATGCAGAGCATAATGACGATGTGGATATAGAGTCCTGCCATAGCCATCTACCAGTGTGTTAACTCTTGTTCAAGTTCCCAATATGCATTCCCATGACGAATTCCAGCCTGGGTATAAACTTATGTACCTGTAATATTAAAAGATCAGAGACTTTTAAATGATTTGGCAATCCTTCCTTCCCAAGGCAAAACGCTCCCATAAGCAATCACTGTACCTACTCTGTACATTACAGTAGTAATAGGGTTATTAATTCATTAAATTTTGGTTTGTGTTGTATTATCTGTGTGTACTGTGTATACAGACCCCTTATGTTGCTGCAAGTAAGTATTTCATTGTTCTGTTGTAGATATATATGAACAATTCAACACTCGTGACTCTTGAACCGTACCCTCAGTTTTTGGAGCAAGCCTTTTTTCCTTTTCAGTGCATTGTGCAGTGCATCTCCCTGGTAGTCCAAACTCCCTGTGGAGAAAGCCAAAGTAAACTATTAAGATCTCACACACAGATTGTTTGATAGTTTGCACAGCTTTCACAGTTAATCTTATTGACAGATTTATAGAGGTCAGCGAAATAACAAATGAACACCAAGCAGAATGAAGAAACTGATAAAGTTAAACGGATAAAGGTACAGGCAGTGAAGCAAGTGAATGGCATGTTGGCCTTTATAACAAGAGAAGTTGAGTATAGGAGCAAAGAGGTCCTTCTGCAGTTGTACAGAGCCCTAGTGAGACCACACTTGGTGTATTGTGTGCAGTTTTGGTCCCCTAATTTGAGGAAGCACATTCTTGCTATTGAGGGAGTGCAGCGTAGGTTTACAAGGTTAATTCCCGGGATGGCGGGACTGTCATATGCTGAGAGAATGGAGCGGCTGGGCTTGTACACTCTGGAGTTTAGAAGGATGAGATGTTATCTTATTGAAACATATAAGATTGTTAAGGGTTTGCACACGCTAGAGGCAGGAAACATGTTCCCGATGTTGGGGGAGTTCAGAACCAGGGGCCACAGTTTAAGAATAAGGGGTAAGCCATTTAGAACGGAGATGAAGAAACACTTTTTCTCACAGAGAGTTGTGAGTCTGTGGAATTCTTTGCCTCAAAGGGCAGTGGAGGCCGGTTCTCTGGATACTTTCCAGAGGGAGCTAGATAGGCCTACTCCTGTACCTATTGTATATTGTATATATATTAACGTTGTTTCCCTTTCCATCGGTGCTGCCTGACAGGCTGAGTGTTTCTAACAATTTCTGTTTCCCTTCAGATTCCTAGCGCCTGTGGGGTTTTTTTCCAGAAGGAAAACAAACAGATTTAGGGGGTTGGAGCCAGCAGAACAACTGATGATGATCTTCTTGGGTCTTTTGAAGGAAGTTAAGGATTGAAGGAATCCAGTGACCACAAACAACATAGCTGTATGAACAGTCACCCATACCAGTGGCTCAGTATCTCAGAAGTAGAACATCGGAAATTCCCAAAGGTAGTGTGGAAGATGTACACGTATGGGAAAAGATTCATGTCAATGGGCAGAGGGAACAAGTTAGATGTGGAACCAGAGAATTTCAGTGATTGGAGCAGATGGGAATTTTGGTCAAGGTCATAATTGGATCAGTCATATCAATATTAAAGCTACTAGCAGGTAAGAACACAAACTGCTGGAGGAACTCAGCGGTTCAGGCCACATCTGTGCAGGGCAATGGACAGGCAACATTTTGGGTCGGGATCATTCTTGAGACTGGAAAAGTTGGAATGTCATGTTATAGCTGCGGAAAACGTTGGTTAGACCACTGTATCATTCTATACAGTCTCTACAGAAGGATGTGGTAGCAATAGAGAGACTAACTCATCAAAATGTTACCTGGAATGATGCGCTGTAGTTATAATGAGAGATTGGATAGGCTGGGCTTATTCTCACTGGAATGTAGGAGGCTGTGGGGTGACATTATAGAGGTTTATAAAATTATGAAGGACATAAATACTGTAGTATAAATAGTCAGAATCTATTCCCCTATGAAAGGGAGATCTAGAACCGAAAGGCACAAGTTTAAAGTTAGAGGGGAGACATTTAAAGAAGAAGGGGTATGTTTTTCACATTGAGAATAATGGTTATTTGTAATGAGTTGCTAGAGGGGGTGGCAGAGACAAATACAATGACAAGATTTAAAATGCATTTGCACAGATATTTGAACAGGAAAGGTGTAGAAGGATATGGCTGTGCATCTAAATGGGATTAGTGGGGTATCACAATCGCCATGGATGAGATGGGGTGAAAGGGCCTGGTTCAATGCTGTACAATTCTATGTTGCAATGAAACATATTGATTTGAGATTTCGCCCATGTCCTCTGGCTCCATGCACAGATTGCCCCTTTGGTCCCCAATGGACCCTTTTCTTTCACTGGATTCCACCTTGGTTAAGGCCAAAGGGATCCATGACAAATTGACAAATTAGATGAAAAACTGGCTTGTCGCAGAAGACGAAGATGAAAGGTTGCTTTAATGATTGGTAGCCTGTGATCAGTAGTGAAGCATAGAAATTGGTGCTGGGACCCATGCTACTTGTGTTACATATATTATAAATAACCAATTTAGATTTGAAGGTAGGAGGTATATTAATAATTTACAGATTACATACAGATTGGTTGACAATAGACAATAGACAATAGGAGCAGGAGTAGGCCATTCGGCCCTTCGAGCCAGCACCGCCATTCAATGTGATCATGGGGGATGATCCCCAATCAGTACCCCGTTCCTGCCTTCTCCCCATATCCCCTGCCTCCGCTATCTTTAAGAGCCCTATCTAGCTCTCTCTTGAAAGTATCCAGAGAACCGGCCTCCTTCACCCTCTGAGTGAAAAAGTGTTTCCTTATCTCTGTTCTAAATGGCTTACACCTTATTCTTAAACTGTGACCCCTGGTTCTGGACTCCCCCAACATCGGGAAAATGTTTCCTGCCTCTAGCATGTCCAAACCCTTTATAATCTTATATGTTTCAATAAGATTCCCTCTCAATTTCAGAGTATACAAGCCCATTCTCTCAGTATATGACAGTCCCGCCATCTTGGGAATTAACCTTGTAAACCTACACTGCACTCCCTCAATAGCAAGAATATCCTTTCTCAAATTAGGGGACCAAAACGGCACACAATACTCCAGGTGTGGTCTCACTAGGGCTCTGTACAACTGCAGAAGGACCTCTTTGCTCCTATACTCAACTGCTCTTGTTATAAAGGCCAACATGCCATTCGCTTTCCTCACTGCCTACTGTACCTGCATGCTTACTTTCATTGACTGATGAACAAGGACCCCCAGATCCTGTTGTACTCCCCTTTTCCCAACTTGACACCATTTAGATAATAATCTGCCTTCCTGTTTTTGCTACCAAAGTGGATAACCTCACATTTATCCACATTAAACTGCATCTGCCATGCATCTGCCCACTCACTCAACCTGTCCAATTCACTCTGCATTCTCATAGCATCCTCCTCACAGTTCACACTGCCACCCAGCTTTGTGTCATCTGCAATTTTGCAAATGTTACTTTTAATCCCTTCATCCGCCCGACTCATCACCCACACCAAATCCTGGCATCACATCACTCCAGTCCTCAAACAACTTCACTGGCTTCCCATCTCCCACTGGATCAACTACAAAATCCTGATCCTCACCTACAAAGCCCTCCACCATCTGGCCCCCCCATATCTCACTGACCTCCTCTCCCCCTACCAACCCTCACGGTCCCTCAGATCCACATCAGCCGGTCTCCTCTCCATCCACAAGTCCAACCTCCGCAGTTTTGGGGACAGAGCCTTCTCCAGGGCAGCTCCCAGGCTCTGGAACTCCCTCCCCCAACTGATCCGCAATTCCGTGTCCCTTACCATCTACCAGTCCCGCCTCAAGACCCATCTCTTCACCTCTGCCTATCCTTAGCCCCACGTCCCCCTCCCTTTTCATCTGTGCATTAATTGCCTCATATTGTGTTTTGTATTGAATTCTGTCTTTACTTTGTGTACTAGTCATGTCTCTACTATTTATTTCATTCCCCTCACATGTTTTTCCTCTACCAGCTAAATTTTTGTAAGGTGTCCTTGAGACTCTTGAAAGGCGCCCATAAATAAAATTTATTATTATTATTATTATCTAAATCATTAATGTATATTGTAAATAGGTGTGGTCCCAGCACCGAGCCTTGCGGTACCCCACTAGTCACTGCCTGCCATTCTGAAAGGGACCCGTTAATCCCAACTCTTTTTTTCCTGTCTGCCAACCAATTTTCTATCCATGTCAGCACTCTACCCACAATACCATGTGCCCTAATTTTGCCCACTAATCTCCTATGTGGGACCTTATCAAATGCTTTCTGAAAGTCCAGGTACACTACATCCACTGGCTCTCCCATGTCCATTTTCTGAGTTACTTCCTCAACAAATGCCAGAAGATTAGTCAAGCATGATTTCCCCTTCGTAAATCCATGCTGACTCGGACCGATCCTGTTACTGCTATCCAAATGTTCGGCTATTTCATCTTTTATGATTGACTCCAGCAGCTTGTCCACCACCGGTGTCAGGCTAACTGGTATATAATTCCCTGGTCTCTCTCTCCCGCCATTCTTAAAAAGTGGGATAACATTAGCTACCCTCTAACCCACACGAACGGATCCTGAATCTATAGAACATTGGAAAATGATCACCAATGCATCCACGATTTCTAGAGCCACTTCCTTAAGTACCCTGGGATGTAGACCATCTGGCCCTGGGGATTTATCAGCCTTCAGTCCCATCAGTCTACCCAACACCATTTCCTGCCTAATGTGGATCTGCCTTCAGTTCCTCCATCACCCCAGATCCTCTGGCCACTAGTACATCAGGAAGATTGTTTGTGTCCTCCTTAGTGAAGACAGATCCAAAGTTCCTGTTCAACTCAACTACCATTTCCTTGTTCCCCATAATAAATTCACCTTTTTCAGTCTTCAAGGGTCCAACTTTGGTCTTAACTAACTTTTTCCTCTTCACATACCTAAAGAAGCTTTTACTATCCTCCTTTATATTCTTGGCTAGCTTACCTTCGTACCTCATCTTTTCTCCCCGTATTGCCTTTTTAGTTATCTTATGGTGCTCTTTAAACATTACCCAATCCTCTTGCTTCCCGTTCATCTTTGCTACGTTGTACTTCTTCTCTTTTTTTTTTATGCTGTCCCTGCCGTCCCTTGTCAGCCACGGTCACCCCTTACTCCCCGTGGAATCTTTCTTCTCTTTTGGAATGAACTGTTCCTACACCTTCTGGATTATTCCAAGAAATACCTGCCATTGTTGTTCCACTGTCATCCCTGCTAGGGTATCTTTCCAGTCAACTTTGGGCAGCTCCTCCCTCATGGCTCCATAGTCCCCTTTGTTCAACTGTAATACTGACACCTCCGATTTACCCTTCTCCCTCTCAAATTGTAGATTAAAACTTGTCATATTATGGTCACAAACTCCTAATGGCTCCTTAACCTCAAGTTCCCTTATCAAATCAGGTTAATTACACAACACTAAATCCAGAATTGCCTTCTCACTGGTAGGCTCCAGTACAAGCTGCTCTAAGAATCCATCACAGAGGTACTCCACAAACTCCCTTTCTTGGGGTCCAGTACTAACCTGATTTACCCAGTCTACATGCATGTTGAAATCTCCCATAACAACCATAGCATTACCTTTACGACATTGGTGATACAGGACACCAATGGAGCATCCACCCGCATCTTCATCAGTTTGCTCCCTAGCAGTGCAGGCCGGATGGTGCTAAAAGCACTGGAAAAGTCAAAAAACATGACTCTCATAATAGATCTGGGGGCTGGGGGGGGGGGGGGGGGGTGGTTGTGCTGTCCCTGACGTCCCTTGTCAGCCACGGCTTTCTGGAGCACTAGTATGGGTGTTGTTGGCTGGAGGGACTGGTTTCCAGAGGGCTAGTATGGACATTGTGGGCCGAATGGATTCTTGGGCTGGCAGCTTGGTCACTCACGCCTGGTGTGCTGGCAGCTCACTCACTCATGGCTGGTGGGCTGGCAGTTGACCCACGGCCATTCCTTGAAATACCATTTCAAGCAGGGTGCAAGGCCACCAAATTCAAGTGCAGTTTCCTACCACTTCAAGCAGAATACAAGGCCACCAAATTCAAGTGCAGTTTCATACCACTTCCAGCAGGGTGCAAGGCCACCAAAATCAATATAAAGCGCAAACAGGAACTGGTCAAGATTAAACTTTTAATTATATAGAAGGCAAGGCAACTTTAATTAGGCAAGGCAACTTTATTTAGGCAAGGCAATTTTAATTGGGCAAGGCAACTTTAATTAGGCAAGGCAGCTTTAATTAGGCAAGGCAACTTTAATTAGGCAACACAGCTTTAGCATTTCCAAGCCAAAAGCAACACAGCTTTAGCATTTCTAAACCAAAGGCAACACAGCTTTAGCATTTCCAAAGCAAAGGCAACACAGCTTTAGCATTTCCAATGCCAAAGGCAACACAGCTTTAGCATTTCCAAACTATACTTTCAAACCACATTAATGGCACTGACAGGTCAGTAAAACTACTCACAGTTTAGTAGACATGTGTTCAGTGTTATTCACAGCTCAGACTGAGAGACAAGACCCTCTCGCTCCCCCATCTTGCAGAGACTGACCGAGGCACTCAACATTTCGAGTTTTATAGTCCCTCCGGAGGGGGCGTGGTCTTCAGGAGAGAGAATCTCAACATTTTTTAAACACTAATAACTTTTATTTTTTATCGATGGGAAAAATCTTCTTGCCCTGCAGCGGAGGGGGACTCGAAGATGGCCAAAAATCACAGCCTTAAGAGGCAGCGTTTTTTCTAAAATCAATATACAGAACAACAGGAAGTGGTCAAGATCAGACTTTTAGTAATTATGGATGGAACAGGATTAAAAGCACTGTGGCCTCCGTCACTCCCATTTGCTCTGTTCTTATATCTGATAACCAGTGGGCTACTGCACAGTCCATAAATCCTGACTATGAGCACTTAAAGCTCACCCACCAGCCCCAGTCCCAGCTTATTTTCCACAAGCAGGTCCTTACGTGCAGTGGATGCTGCTGTGTCCGACCGGCCATCCAGGTTATCCCGCTCATTCTCAAGTTTCTGCAATTAGAAACGGTACACATTTACTGTGAAGGAAAAACACTTACCAAATACAACAATTACATTTCTATTTGTTTTAGATTGGGTGAAAGCAGGCACGGAACCCGCTATCAAAACATGGAGGGGACCGGGGGACAGGGTGGGCACACTCACACACACATGCACGAGGCTTCGGAAGCTCAATCCACCGCTAAATGCAGCTCAACTCTGCCTATCTCGCCAGGTTAACCTACAGCCCTGTCTGGACTGACGGGACACCAGCGCTGCTTCTCCGCGCTGGCCATAATTCCCGCAAGTCCAGGCAGGTTCACCTGGCGGGACAGGCAGAGTGAGCTGGGTTTAGCGCTGCTTCTCTGACTCGTCTTACTCTCGACCTCTCTGGCCACCCGTGGGGGTGGGGGGGTGGGACACTCGGGTGGGAACAGGACAGCGCCGGAGACCCGGCCGGGATCGATCCTGGCTGCGGATGAGGCGCAGGTCTGTGCCGCGTCTCCCTCCTCCAATCACCGCACTCTATCCTCAGTCCCACCTCCCCCCCCACTCCTCCCTCCTCCAATCATCACGCTGAATCATCATGTCCCGCCTCCATTGCCTGCTGACCGACGTCTCTCTCGTCCAATCAGCGCCCTCGATCAGCAGTCCCACCTCCACTGTCTCGCGGAAAGCAGAGATTTTTAAAATACGGATGACAAAAAATTGGGGTGGATGTCCCCCACCTCTCAAAACACGTGTCTCCTCTGCCCCCCCCCCCCCCCCCCCCCCCCCCCCCCCCCCGGGTTTTCCGCCCCTGGGTGAAAGGACTCATGACAGGACTTGTAAATACACACTTCCATGGAGAATGTCAAACAAATTTCCAGGTATCACCGACATTATTGCAGGGAGAAGCAAAATGAAACTATTGTACAGTCTAATACCTAATTCATTTCCACAGCTATGGCATTCGGTGAGGCCGATTTGCTATATCCTACTTTGAATTTCATCCCCATTGAGGGATGGAACAGGAAAGAAGCAATTGTACATTCCTCAAAGTCCTCCTCCTTACCACAGCACCTCAACTCATTCGACACTTCACTACATAGGTATCAAACACCCCAAAATCAAGTTCAAATGTAAATAAATGCCATCACATTCTGGTTAACATAGGATGAAGTCAAAGCAAAGTGGGGAACAAGGGTGTGTTTAAGTGAGAATTGAGAATACAATTGTGAGGGATACACTTTCAAATGAGGAAGCACCAGATAGTGATCCCCTGTGGAGTTACAGTATATATGGGAGCCACACCTGAGAGGGATAAACCTCTGGTGCACTGGAGTTGATGAAGGCAAAGGAGAGAGCAGCAAAGCCACTGGCAAAATAGACTTGGCAACGATTAGACAGCTTGTAGGGAATGGTCGCAGGAGGTCAGGATTCCAGTTTTGTGACAATGCACCATTTGCTCGATATTTACCCATTTACTTAATTTAGTTTATTTATTTTAGTCTCCTTATGTCCTTTTCACAATTTACATTTTATCTATCTCTGTGTTATTAGCAGATTTAGCAACCAAACCTTCTGTGCCTTCATCTAAATTATTTATAGAAATTGTAAATATTGGAGGCCCCAGCAAAATAGTGGAGCCCAGGAAAATCATTTGTTACAACTTGCCTACCAGAAAATGACCTGTCCATGTCTAATCCCTGTATTTTTATATTCATTTTAAAATAAGACAGGTTTTGGGGAGGGGAGAGGGGAGATAATGTTTTTCGGAAATAACCGTAGGAAAATATTAATTTAATTTGACACATAGTGCAAAGGAATTTTATAGAGCAGAGGGACCTTGGGATGCAAGTACATGGTTCCCTGTAAGTAGCAACCCAGGGACTGGATGCAACTGGATCCTTGCCTTCATCATCAGACCACAATCAGTACAAATTGACAACAACACTTCCTCCTCAATAACCATCAGCACAGGGGAACAGGCAGTGTGCTTAGTCCCCTGTTCTAACTCTATACCCATGTCGGTGTAGCCAGACACAGGATCAACGGCATATTTAAATTTTCCAATGACACCACCGTTGTCGGACGAAATATGGATAATGATGAGTCGGAGTAGAGGCGGGAGGTTGAAAATCTGACTGAATTGTACCAAAGATACAATCTTCCTCTCAAGATCAGCAAGACCAAGAGAATGATTGTTGACTTTAGAAGAGGGAAACCATGTATACACGAACCTGTCTTCATTGACAGGTCGGTAGTGGAGAGAGACAACAACTTCAAGTTCCAGGGCATGTGTATCTCAGCAGATCTGTCCTGGACCCAGCACATTGATGCAATCATAAAGAAAGCCCATCAATATCACAACTTCCTGAGAAGATTGAAGAAATTAGGTCGGTCAACAAATACTCTCTTGAACTTCTACAGGTGCACAGTAGAGAGCATATTTATTGGTTACAACACAGCCTTGTTCGGTAACTTGAATATCCAGGAATTAAAGAGATTACAGAGAGTGGTAGACACCGGCCGGTCCAAAGTGGTACTGATTCCTCACCATCGAAGGAATCTATAGGGGGCACTACCTCAAAAAGGCAGCCAGCATCATCAAGGACCTACACTATCCTGGCCACTCCTACCATCGGGAAAAAGATATAGGAGTCTGAAAACAATTACCTTCAGGTTCAAGAACAGATTTTTCCCCAACAACCATTAGGCTCTTGAACACTCCAAAAAACTTACTAAACTATGAACTAGGACGGTCTTGCGACACTAAAGACTTTGGGGTTTTTTGCACTAATATTGGGGTTTATATTTTATTGAATTTTGTTGTTTACTGCGATATCTATGTACTGTGTTTTCAAGCCTGTTATGCTATGTGTAAGAATTTAATTGTTCCGTTGGCGGTAGATATTACAATTAAATACTTCTGACATGAGGGGAATAGAGTGACAAAAAAAGCATTTAGCCTATTGCAGACCTGTGAACCTAACGTCAGTAGTCAGGAAATTATTATAATAACCTCTGAGAGACGGGATTAATGATTACTTGGAAGCATAAGGACTGATCAGAGATAGCCAGCATGACTTTGTCAAAAGTAGATCTTGTCTGACCAATCGGAGTTAATTTTTTGAGGAAGTAACAAAGTGTATTGTTGCGGCAGCGCAAAGAAGGTGATTCATGTGGATTTCAGTAAGACCTCGACAAGCTCCCTGTAAAAGAATAACATTGTAAATTAATAATATTGTAAAAGGGGAAGGGGAGAATGAGATCCCAAGGTAACGGAACATCTGTTTAGGAAGGAACTGCAAATAGTGGTTTACACCAAAGATAGACACAAAATGATGGAGTAACTCAGTGGGTCAGGCAGCATCTCTGGAGAAAAGGAATAGGTGACTTTTCAGGTTGAAATCTTTCTTCAGATATTTTTAGGATGTGGGAAGAAACATGAGCACAAGGTGAAAGCGATTGAATCACAAAGATCATTGTGCAAACTTCAAGCCAAACAGAATTCAAGGTCAGAATTGATCCTTGGTGCTGTGAGGTAGCAGTAATTCTTTGCACCATGCTATCCAACCTATCTGACTTCACTGCTCTGTACACGTAGCTATAAGTTATTTTCCTATTCAAACATACATCTACAGACAGACATCTTGGGGAGTTAAGGGTTAACAGGGAGACATTTTTTTAATGTTTTTCAAGTAAAACAGGGTGGCACCAACATGCAGGCAGAGGAATGTGAAGTACATTTTCTTATTTTTAAACTTGCTTTGCATAAGAATAGATAACAGTGATGACACCAGCCGTAGATGATTACAGTGCGACGTTAGAGACTCGGGTAATAAACATAGATAGATGTTGTGCTTTTAATTGCAGAATATAAATGAATAAAATTGGTTCCGCAAAATCAATTAACAATACGGCTGAGAACAATAGCAGGTTGAGTGCTGTGAATGTACCTGGCGCCTCTGATATTGATCAAAAATGTTTCTTTTAAACAAGCTTCTTAAACATGTCCTGCCACTTTCAATGAGATGGACAAACCAGATTCCTCTGATCTTGTACTCTCTTCAAAACTGTACCATTTCATTTATATTGCACCGCCTCATTCTCTCTTACACCTTGTGCTAAATTTCACCAGCTCAGTTCACCAGTCTACATCCTCTGCAAGTCTTTTACTATATTCCCAAATTTTATATAATTTCCAACCAATGAAATAATGCCTGTTTATCGGCGGCCCAATAATAAAAACAGAGAGAGAGAGAGAGAGAGGGGGAGAGGAGACACCGGTGGAGATTGGGGCACCGGGGAAGGCAGAGATAGCACCGGCACCGGCAGAGGAATCGCTGGAAAGAGGTGTTGGCGGGTTCGCCGATAAATGCCGTTGTCAAGACTGGCCAAGTAGGAGCGTGGTTCCGCGGTGGGCCCCAGAATGACTCCAAGGCGGTCATAACCGCAAAGTGACCGCAAACGGACAACCTGTCCCTTGTTAAGCAGTTGAAGTGGAGAGCTGGTTTTATCGTAGTATTGTGGCGGTGTTGGAGCTGGGATTGGATAACTGATGGCGCACAAACTTGTGGTTCTAGTAGTTGCTTGGCCCTAGGCAGAGTGGAGCGGGTTTGCCGTGACATGGGCCGTTTTCGGCTGCAGATCCCAAGAGAGGGTCGCGGACAATGTTCCCAAGGTTGAGTAAGTCGAGATAAACACCAGAGCCAGCCCTGTGTGAGCATTCCATTAGTGCTTTTGCACTTTTTACCGCGCGCTCAGCCAGGCCGTTGGACTGCGGGTACTCGGGGCAACTGGTAATGTGGTGAAAGTCCCAGTTTTTCGCGAAATTCCTGAAGAGCTGACTGGAGAACTGAGGTCCATTGTCTGAGAGTAGCTTTAGGGGGGCTCCGTGGACAGAGAAGTGGTGAGTTAATTTCTGAATGACCATGGCTGAGGTCGGGCTACTGAGCAGGTCGATTTCAAACCATCCTGAGTAGGAATCAACTGAAACCAGGCATTGTTGGCCGTGCCACTCGAAGATGTCGGCTGCTACTGTGGACCATGGTAAGTCCGGCGTGGGGTGCGGGAGAATTGGTTGTTTCTGTTGGTTTGTGAAAAGCTATTGCAGATCGGGCAGGCAGCAAACTTCTCTAGAATGTAGTCAGCCATATCTGGCCAGAACAGCATTCCTTTCGCATGTTGAAGGGTTATTTCTGCAGCGGGATGGCCCCCATGGACAATGTCGAAGTACTTGTTGTGAAGAGACTTCAGGATGGCCGCCTTGTATCCTTTCATTATCATGCTGTCCTGAATGACCAGTTCGTCAAGGATAGGGAAAAATGGACAGACTGCTTGTGGCAGGTGGTGCTGTTTGTCTGGCCAGCCGCGGCGGATGATAGTGGCCTGCGATTGTAGCTTTTCATCTGCAGCTGTTTGTGACACTAGGATGTCTAAACCGGCAGATGGGAGGCATGAGACCATCATAACCGTGTACCCCTCATGCTCATCATCAGACAGGTGTTTTTCGCAGGTTGGGCGAGGTGCCCAAGAGAGGGTGTCAGCTAAATGCGCTGGTGCAGTGTGGATTGGCTTACTGAGGATACTGACCAGAGGCTGGTGATCGGTTTCGACCGTGATCGGGTTTGATAGGATGTGTATCCTTGGACGTTTAGCTCCCAGCTCTGATCCTCTTTCTGCCATTATTCTGCGATGCCCAGAATGTCAAACCTATCAATTTCTAACCATGCTTTAAGCTCATCCACCTTGTTTCATATTCTGCGTGCATGCAAATATAACACCTTCAGTTTTACATTCACCACGCTTTTCAAAATGGTCTCCACATTGTCCTAAGTTAGACTCTTATCCTTTTCAAAACTCTCTGTCCCATTTATTATTCTGGAGACTTCAGTAACCTCTCCTGCACTTTCCTTCCTTTTAACTTTATCCATAATTTTCCTATCTGTTGAACCCCCCCCGCCGCCCCGACTGAACTATTTAGTTTAAAGCCCTATCTACAGCACTTTCGCCAGGAACCTGGTCCCAGCAAGGTTCAGGTGGAGAGCGTCCCATAAGATTAGATGTGTTCAAGAAGGAACTGCAGATGCTGGAAAATCGAAGGTACACAAAAAAGCTGGAGAAACTCAGCGGGTGCAGCAGCATCTATGGAGCGAAGGAAATGGGTAACGTTTCGGCCCGGCCCGAAACGTTACCTATTTCCTTCGCTCCATAGATGCTGCTGCACCCGCTGAGTTTCTCCAGCTTTTTTGTGTACCATAGGAATAGACGCCTCCTTCTTTAACATCTATGCCAATGTCCCATGAATTCAAACCCAATTCTCCCACACCAATCCTTGGGCCATGCGTTCAATTCACTAATCTTATCAACACTGTGTCAATTTGCTGGTGGTTCAGTAGCTGTCCAGAGATGACTAGCTTTTTAGTTCTGATTTTTAATTTAGTCGCTAGTTGCTCAAATTCCCTCAGGTGAATGTCAGAAAACTTGTAAATATGACATACGGCCTCTCTACCTGAATTATAACCATATAATAACCATATAACAATTACAGCACGGAAACAGGCCATCTCGACCCCTCTAGTCCGTGCCGAACACATAGTCTCCCCTAGTCCCATATACCTGCGCTCAGACCATAACCCTCCATTCCTTTCCCATCCATATAACTATCCAATTTATTTTTAAATGATAAAAAACGAACCTGCCTCCACCACCTTCACTGGAAGCTCATTCCACACAGCTACCACTCTCTGAGTAAAGAAGTTCCCCCTCATGTTACCCCTAAACTTCAGTCCCTTAATTCTCAAGTCATGTCCCCTTGTTTGAATCTTCCCTACTCTCAGTGGGAAAAGCTTTTCCACGTCAACTCTGTCTATCCCTCTCATCATTTTAAAAACCTCTATCGTCCCCCCTTAACCTTCTGCGCTCCAAAGAATAAAGCCCTAACTTGTTCAACCTTTCTCTGTAACTTAGTTGCTGAAACCCAGGCAACATTCTAGTAAATCTCCTCTGTACTCTCTCTATTTTGTTGACATCCTTCCTATAATTAGGCGACCAAAATTGTACACCATACTCCAGAATTGGCCTCACCAATGCCTTGTACAATTTTAACATTACATCCCAACTTCTATACTCAATGCTCTGATTTATAAAGGCCAGCACACCAAAAGCTTTCTTTACCACCCTATCTACATGAGATTCCACTTTCATGGAACTGTGCACAGTTATTCCCAGATCCCTCTGTTCCCCTACATTCTTCAATTCCCTACCATTTACCATGTACGTCCTATTTTGATTTGTCCTGCCAAGATGTAGCACCTCACACTTATCAGCATTAAACTCCATCTGCCATCTTTCAGCCCACTCTTCCAACTGGCATAAATCTCTCTGTAGACTTTGAAACTCTTCTTCATTTCCCGCAACCCCACCTATCTTAGTATCATCTGCATACTTACTAATCCAATTTACCACACCATCGTCCAGATCATTGATGTACATGACAAACAACAGTGGACCCAACACAGATCCCTGTGGCACCCCACTCGTCACTGGCCTCCAACCTGACAAACAACCATCCACCATTACTCTCTGGCATCTCCCATTCAGCCACTGTTGAATCCATCTTGCTACTCCACCATTAATACCCAACCATTGAACCTTCTTAACCAACCTTCCATGAGGAACCTTGTCAAAGGCCTTACTGAAGTCCATATACACAACATCCACTGCTTTACCCTCATCAATTTCCCGAGTAACATCTTCAAAAAATTCAAGAAGATTAGTTAAACATGACCTTCCAGGCACAAATCCATGTTGACTGTTCCTAATCAGACCCTGTTTATCCAGATGCTTATATATATTATCTCTAAGTATTCTTTCCATTAATTTGCCCACCACTGACGTCAAACTAATAGGTCTATAATTGCTAGGTTTACTCTTAGACCCCTTTTTAAACAATGGAACAACATGCGCAGTACGCCAATCCTCCGGCACTATTCCCGTTTCTAATGACATTTGAAATATTTCTGCCATAGCCCCTGCTATTTCTACACTAACTTCCCTCAATGTCCTAGGGAATATCCTGTCCGGACCTGGAGACTTATCCACTTTTATATTTCTCAAAAGTGTCAGTACTTCCTCTTCTTTGATCCTCATAGTTTCCATAGCTACTCTACTTGTTTCCCTTACCTCACATAATTCAATATCCTTCTCCTTGGTGAATACCGAAGAAAAGAAACTGTTCAATATCTCCCCCATCTCTTTTGGCTCTGCAGATAGTTGGCCACTCTGACTCTCTAATGGACCAATTTTATCCCTCGTTATCCTTTTGCTATTAATATAGCGGTAGAAACCCTTCGGATTTACTTTTACCTTACTTGCCAAAGCAACCTCATATCTTCTTTTAGCTTTTCTAATTTCTTTCTTAAGATTCTTTTTACATTCTTTATACTCCTCAAGCACCTCATTTACTCCATGCTGCCTATAACTATTGTAGATATCCCTCTTTTTCCGAACCAAGTGTCCAATTTCCCTTGAAAACCATGGCTCTTTACAATTTTTACGATTTCCTTTCAACCGAACAGGGACATAAAGATTCTGTACTCTTAAAATTTCACCTTTGAATGTACTCCATTTCTCTTCCACATCTTTCCCATAAAACAAACTGTCCCAATTTACTCCTTTTAAATCCTTTCGCATCTCCTCAAAGTTAGCCTTTCTCCAATCAAAAATCTCAACCCTAGGTCCAGTTTTGTCCCTCTCCATAATTATATTGAAACTAATGGTATTGTGATCACTGGACCCGAACTGTTCCCCAACGCATACCTCTGCCACCTGACCCATCTCATTTCCTAACAGGAGGTCCAGTACCGCCCCTTCTCTAGTAGGTACTTCTATGTATTGTTGCAAAAAACTATCCTGCACACATTTTACAAACTCCAACCCATCCAGCCCATTTACAGTACTGCGATGGCATTTCAGTCTCAGTCACAGAGGCCGATGTCAGGAAATCCTTCAGAGGGGTGAACCCCCGAAAAGCACCTGGTCCTGATGGTATACCCGGCCGTGTTCTAAAAACCTGTGCGGACCAACTGGCGGGAGTTTTTACGGACATTTTCAATCTCTCACTTCTGAGGTCTGAGGTCCCCACCTGCTTTAAAAGGGCATCAATTATACCGGTGCCCAAGAAGAGTAAGGTGACATGCCTCAATGACTATCGACCAGTGGCACTAACGGCGGTGGTGATGAAGTGCTTTGAGAGGTTGATCATGGAGCAAATCAACTCCTACATCGACAAAAACCTGGACCCACTGCAGTTCGCGTACCGCCACAACAGATCAACGGTGGATGCGATCTCGCTGGCCCTCCACTCCGCACTGGACCACTTGGACAACAAAAACTCATATGTCAGGCTGTTATTCATTGATTACAGCTCGGCATTTAACACAATCATCCCCTCCAAACTGGTTACCAAACTCGCAGAACTGGGTCTCTGCGCATCCCTCTGCAACTGGATCCTCGACTTCCTCGTCCACAGACCACAGTCTGTTCGTATTGGTGGAAATGTGTCAGCCTCAATAACAATCAGCACGGGAGCACCTCAAGGCTGCGTGCTCAGCCCCCTGCTGTACTCACTCTATACCCATGACTGCGTAGCGAACCACAGTGCGAACTCCATCATCAAGTTCGCTGACGACACCACTATTGTGGGGCGTATCACTGATGGGGATGAGTCAGAGTACAGAAGAGAGATCGAGCAACTGTCCATATGGTGCCAGCGCAATAACCTGGCCCTCAACACCAGCAAAACCAAGGAACTGATTGTGGACTTTGGAAGGAGTAGGAGGGGGACCCACAGCCCCATTTATATCAACGGGTCGATGGTTGAAAGGGTCAAGAGCTTCAAATTCCTGGGCGTGCACATCTCTGAAGATCTTTCCTGGTCCGAGAACACTAATGCAATCATCAAAAAAGCACATCAGCGCCTCTACTTCCTGAGAAGATTACGGAGAGTCAGATTGTCAAGGAAGACTCTCTCTAATTTCTACAGGTGCACAGTCGAGAGCATGCTGACCGGTTGCATCGTGGCTTGGTTCGGCAATTTGAGCGCCCTGGAAAGGAAAAGACTACAAAAAGTAGTAAACACTGCCCAGTCCATCATCGGCTCTGACCTTCCTTCCATCGAGGGGATCTATCGCAGTCGCTGCCTCAAAAAGGCTGGCAGTATCATGAAAGACCCACACCATCCGGGCCACACACTCATCTCCCTGCTACCTTCAGGTAGAAGGTACAGGAGCCTGAAGACTGCAACAACCAGGTTCAGGAATAGTTACTTCCCCTCAGCCATCAGGCTATTAAACCTGGCTCGGACAAAACTCTGATTATTACCCACCACTTTCTGTTATTTGCACTATCAGTTTATTTATTCATGTGTGTATATATTTATATCATGGTATATGGACACATTTATCTGTTTTGTAGTAAATGTCTACTATTTTCTGTGTGCTTAAGCAAAGCAAGAATTTCATTGTCCTATACAGGGACACATGACAATAAACTAACTTGAACTTGAACTTGAACTTGAATGTGTTTCCCAGTCTATGTGTGGAAAATTGAAATCTCCCACAATCACTACCTTGTGCTTACTACTAATATCTGCAATCTCCTTACATATTTGCTCTTCCAATTCTCGCTCCCCATTTGGCGGTCTATAATACACCCCTATAAGTGTTGCTACCCCTTTCCCATTTCTTAGTTCCACCCAAATAGCCTCCCTAGACGAGCCCTCTAATCTATCCTGCCAAAGCACTGCTGTAATATCTTCCCTGATAAGCAATGCAACACCTCCACCTCTTGCCCCTCCAATTCTATCACACCTGAAGCAACGAAATCCTGGAATATTTAGTTTCCAATCACAGCCCTCCTGCAACCATGTTTCACTGATCGCCACAACATCATACTTCCAGGTGTCAATCCAGGCTCTAAGTTCATCCACTTTTCTTACAATGCTCCTAGCATTAAAATATACACATTTAAGAAACCCACCCTCTCTTATTCTCTGATTATTTTCTTTTTCTTCTCTTTCCCCTACATTTTGGGTCAGAGTGCTACCATTCTCTGCCCCCTGCTTCACACACTGACTGCTAGCTTTCCCAATTTGAGTCCCTCCCCCCAACCATACTAGTTTAAAGTCTCCCCAGTAGCCTTTGCAAATCTCCCCGCCAGGATATTGGTCCCCCTTGAGTTCAAGTGCAACCCGTCCTTTCTGTACAGGTCGCACCTTCCCCAAAAGAGGTCCCAATGATCCAGAAACTTGAATCCATACCCACTGCACCAGTCCCTCATCCACGCATTTATCCTCCACCTCGCTCCATTCCT
The DNA here is from genome assembly GCF_010909765.2 of Amblyraja radiata. Taxonomy (NCBI): domain Eukaryota; kingdom Metazoa; phylum Chordata; class Chondrichthyes; order Rajiformes; family Rajidae; genus Amblyraja; species Amblyraja radiata. The sequence goes on from NC_045962.1 coordinate 38,389,044, forward strand.
ACTCTCACTGTCGCGTGGCACAGGCAGTAATCCTGAGATTGTTACCTTTCCAGTCCTTCTCCTTAACTCTCTACCTAACTCTGAAACGCTGGGGACTACACACTGATTCCTGTGGTACCTCATAGTCAGAACTAAAATAGTAACAATCCATTTATTCCCAGTCTTTGTTTCCTATGCGTTAACCAATTCTCAATCCATTTCAGTACATTATCTCCAGTTCCAACTGCTCTAACTTTGTTGACCAATCTCTTGAAGTGGGGGCTTGTGAAAAGATTTCTGGAAATCCCAAAACACTACAGTTACCATTTTCCTCTTCATCTATTCTCACTGGTTACATTCTAAAACAACTTTGACAGATTACTCAAACTTGATTTCCCTCCATAAATCCATGCTAACATTGCTTAATCCTTCCATTCTTTTCACACGGCTCTTTTACTACACATCTTTCATTATCGATTCCAGTGTTTTCCCAGCTGACGATAGTTAACAAGTCAGTGGCTCTATGCTTCCACTCTCAGTCCTTCCTTATTTGTTGGAGTTACATTTCCTGCCCTCCAATCAAATGATCAACCCCAGAATCTATAGAACATCAACTCAAATTCATTTCTTTCGAAACTCTGCAATGTAGATCATCAGGTCCATGGAATTTATTGGCTTTCAATTTCATCAGCTTCGCTGGTACTTTTTTATACCAATTTTAATTTCCTTCACATCTCTAGAGCCATTGTTGTTAATATTTCTGGCAGGCATTCTTTGCATCTCTTCCAAGAAAATAAATTAGTTGTTTATTTTCTCAGTCATGTCCTTATTAATCATTATACATTTTCTGTGTCTGTCTTTACGATGAGGAGAGGCTGTTATTACTGATCGGCACTGATCAGCGTAAATCTATGTCTTCTAGTTTTATTCAGCTCCAAGAAGGGAAAACAATTCCCACAGTCTACCTGTGAAATATCCCATCTTAACCTCCTCTATTCCATGGAAAACAGATCTAGCCTACTGGTCTCTGATCATAACTAAACACAACATCCTAGGATAAACGTGGTGAGTCTCCTCTGTATCCTTTACTTGGCTTTGGTCTGCAGACTCATTTACATGGATAGGGGTATTTAAAAACAATTCCTATCTGCAGAAAGTTAATGAAGAGGATATGCATTGAAGGTGGTCCGCAAAAAAACAGAGGGTGACGAGGAACAACTAGTTTATATAGTAAGTGGGTGGAATGTGGTATGCATTGCTAGGTGAAGAGTGGAAGCAGAATGAATTATGATATTTATGGCCATAGTCATGTTACACAGAAACAGGCTTTTTGGCCAAAACCCTCCATGCCGACCAAGATGCCCCATTTGGTCCCGTTTGCCTGCATTTAGCCCATATTTCTCTAAGCCTTTTCAATACACGTAGCTGTCCAAATTATTTTTTAAAGTTGTCATTGTACCTGCCTCAGCTACTTCCGCAAGCAACTTGTTCCATATACCCATCATCTTATGTGTGGAAAAGCTGCCTCTCGGGTTCCTATTAAACCTTTCCCCTGTCACTTTAAACCTGTGACCTCTGGTTCTTGATAAACAAGCTCCCCTCTCTGCTCCATTAGACAGACACCATTAATCCCATCAGCAAGGACTTGTCCCAAGAGACAAAAACAAAGAATGCGAGAAATACTCAGCAAGCCACGAAGTATCTGCGGAGATAGGAGCAGATTCAATGGTTCTGTTCAATACCTCCTCCTCAGAATTCGGAAAAATTAGAAACTAAAGATCTGGGTAAGTCCTGTCAAGTATGTGGTGAGGAAGCCATGGTTGAAGGTAGAGGAGGACATAACAGTGTTGAAGAAAGCATCAGTTATCCTTTATGTCCTGGCCAATTTTCATCCCCGTGCCAGCACCAGTAAACAGATTGTCTAACCGTGTTCTCATTAGTATTGTAGGAACGTTTATGCACAATGAAGTTCCTGACCCTATATCCTCTCCACAAGATAATCCCTATTCAATACAGAACTACAGGATGCAGGACTGTCATTGTATGATATTGGAAACAGTATTGTTGAGTTGATAAACTTATTGAATAGATAGTACACATTGCTTGATATCCGCACTGAGCTCGTCTTTTGTGGATCCGCATATTGGGATCACGGTTTACATTTCCTCATGGATAAACTAGAAGGGATGAATTTTGGTGCACAGCCAAGGTCATGTTAAAGGAGCAGAATTAGGCCTTTCGGCCCATTGAGTCTACTCCGCCATCCAGTCATGGCTGGTCTATCTTTCCTTCTCAACCCCATTCTCCTGCCTTCTTCCCAGAACCACTGACACCCCTACTAGTCAAGAATCTGACAATCTCTTCCTTATAAATATCCATTGACTTGGCCTCCACAGCTGTGGCAAAGAATTCCACAAATTCACCACCCTCTGACAAAAGAAATTCCTCATCTCCTTTCTAAAGGTGCATCCTTTTATTCTGGTCTACTCTCCCATTAGTGGAAATATTCTCTCTACATTCACTCTATCCAGGCCTTTCACTATTCATTAATTTTCAATGAGGCCGACCCCTCATCCTTCTAAACTCCAGTGAGTAAAGGCCCAGTGCCATTAAACGCTCATCATACGTTAACCCAATCATTCCTGAGATCATTCTCGTAAACCTTCTCTGGACCCTCTCCAATGCCAGCACATCCTTCCTCTGACATGTGGCCCAGAACTACTCACAATACATGTTGGAATAACAGTCAATGGCATTCGTGTAAGGCCAAAATATAGTCTTTGGTTCTATTCCCTGCATTTCACTTGGAATTGTTGCAGAGTGAACACCATATCCACTGTGCCTCTGGATGGACAGATCTCTCACAAAGTGACTTGGAGGGAAGCTCCTTGGCTACTGGCAGGAGGTGGTTGGATTTCCTTGCAGCAGACAGTAAGGAGACTCCTCTGCCATATTTGGTGCCAAATTGTTTCCTTTTTTGAAGGTGTTCATAATTACTCCGAGACCTACTGGCAAGTACATCTCTGCCCTATTTTAGAACATCATCACCACTCTTTGACAAATGAATGTTCAAGACCAGAGACACAATATGCTGGAGTAACTCGGCAGATCATACAGTAAATGGTGGCCGATTAGGAAAAGGGGAGATGCAACGAGACCTGGGTGTCATGGTACACCAGTCATTGAAAGTAGGCATGCAGGTGCAGCAGGCAGTGAAGAAAGCGAATGGTATGTTAGCATTCATAGCGAAAGGATTTGAGTATAGGAGCAGGGAGGTTCTACTGCAGTTGTACAGGGTCTTGGTGAGACCACACCTGGAGTATTGCGTACAGTTTTGGTCTCCAAATCTGAGGAAGGACATTATTGCCATAGAGGGAGTGCAGAGAAGGTTCACCAGACTGATTCCTGGGATGTCAGGACTTTCATATGAAGAAAGACTGGATAGACTCGGCTTGTACTCGCTAGAATTTAGGAGATTGTGGGGGGATCTTATAGAAACTTACAAAATTCTTAAGGAGGTTGGACAGGCTAGATGCAGGAAGATTGTTCCCGATGTTGGGGAAGTCCAGGACATGGGGTCACAGATTAAGGATAGAGGGGAAATCCTTTAGGACCGAGATGAGAATAACATTTTTCACACAGAGAGTGGTGAATCTCTGGAACTCTCTGCCACAGAAGGTAGTTGAGGCCAGTTCATTGGCTATATTTAAGAGGGAGTTAGATGTGGCCCTTGTGGCTAAAGGGATCAGGGGGTATGGAGAGAAGGCAGGTATGGGATACTGAGTTGGATGATCACCCATGATCATATTGAATGGCGGTGCAGGCTCAAAGGGCCGAATGGCCTACTCCTGCACCTATTTTCTATGTTTCTATGTAATTCTGGATAAAAGATATAGGTGACAGCCTGCGCTTGGACCATCGTTTCTTTGAACACATACGCTCAGTCAGTCTTGGCCTACTCGATCTCTCGGTTGCCAAACATTTTAACTCCCCTTCCCATTCTGTCCTGGGTCTTCTCCATTGTCAGAGTGAGGCCACACACAAATTGGAAGAACAGCATCTCATATTTTGCTTGGGCAGCCTACAACCCAGAAGTCTGAATATTGATTTCTCTAATTTCAAGTAACCATTGCATCCCTTCTATCTCCACTCCTTCCCCATCCTAGTCATCCTGCTAGTTCCCTGTTCGCATCCATAAATCCCTTTATTATCACCTCTTCCACAGCCAACAATGGATCATTGTGGGCTCCTCCTTTCCTTGGCCATCAGTGCTGGCTCTGATTTGTTCTGAACCTTTTCATACCTCCAGTTTCCCTCTCCCCTGACTCAGTCTGAAGATGGGCCTCAATTTGAAATGTCACCTATTCTTTTTCTGCAGAGATGCTGCCTGACCCGCTGAGTTACTCCAGCATTTTGTGTCTATCTTCGGTGTAAACCAGCATCTGCAGTTCCTTCCCACAATTTCAAGAATGGACCCCTGGAAAATTTGACCATTTCATGAGGCTCAGAAGCTCTCCCTCTCCCGTAGTGAAGGAAGACATCAATGAAAAATTCACTGGTGCCTTGAGTGAACAACCTTGACCATCTAAGGTAAAAGGATATTTGAAGATTAAAACCTCAAACAGAGCACAAAGTTTTGCTTGAATGGGTAACACTCTATAAAAATGCTGGAGACCCTGATGGACAGGCTACATTATTCGTATGTCCAACACCAGGATCCTAAAACAAGATGCTGCTGCACCCGCTGAGTTTCTCCAGCATTTTTGTGTACCTTCCTAAAACACTAATTTCGGAGCTGTCATGAAATTGACCACTGGGAGTACAGAGGAAAAGATTCAATGAAAAGGTCATTGAAAAGCTTTATTGAAAAGGTAAACATCCAGAATGACCCCTAGAAATTCCCGAACTGCTCAAAGTGGAGGAGCACTTGGGAACATGCGATGAGAGCACACATAATTAATCAGGGTGCAAATATGCCCATCCAAAAGTATTTAAAGTGCTACGAACATCATTCCCATCAGCGCTTTCCATGCCATCATTACCCCTCCGAGTAAAACACTTGCCCTACTCATCTCCTTTAAACTTTGCTCCTCTCACCTTAAAGCTATGCTTTCCGAGACAATTCAGAGACTGGTCTGTGAATTTAACACTGGGGCACATGGGTGGGGACAAGTCTCACCATGTTGGTGGGTGGGGACAAGTCTCACCATGTTGGTAGATGTGACGCCAGGAGACATAACATTAACATGCTATTTCATGCCGGCAAGGGGGTTTGGTTCCAGGTGTTGTGTTGACTACAGGGTATTGATATAGTAACCGACATAACAAAATGACTCCGAGACATCTTCCGAGTGGGTGTATAAAACTTCTGTCCTGCACCAATTCAAATGTTTCCATGTTTAACAGCCCTACCTACGAGGTCGTGAACAACTGCACGAGTTGCCTACCTTTTCCAACAGTTTTAGTTTTAATCTGGTCATCTGATCCACTAAGGAGGGATCTGCGGTTTCCATTCTCAATCAGGGTTAAAGATTTCGGTGCGAGGTGCTGCGGGCAGCCAGTTAGTGGTGAAGGGGGCGACGCCGGCTTGCAGGTCTCGCAGCGGCTTCTGCCCAGTACCTCGCTCGTCGCCAGCTCTCCCTCTTTCTGCTGGTTGCTAACCTGCTCCTGTAAACAGCGGGTTGCTGTAATCAAGTCACGCAAACCACTGGTCTTTGGTCCCGCCCGCAGCAGCCATCCTCTCGGGTGAACACTGGACTTTCTGTACGGGCGGGATAGCTAAAATATTTACACATGCTAAAACCTAAAGTTAAACATTATTTGACATTCTTACATTCGCAATAACAAGTCATGGCTTGTCTTCACCTCATTTAATCCGCGAATCCCAGTACAATCACCTTTGACTACAGTTGACTACAATCACCTTTGACTGAACAAAGGTAAATGCCCGTGTCAGCCGAGTTTCCATGCGCCTCGTCCTAAACTTTTCTGATGTTGCTACTCGGGTGGGAACTGTACAGGATAAAACACAACAGCAGACGGAGAGCCCCTTCGCCCCACAATGTCTGTGACGAACATGATGCCGAGTTAGTTAAATGAAACCCTTTTGCTTGCAAATGATCCACATCCCTCTATTCCCTGCATATCCACGTGCAAAAGTAAAAGCCTCCTAAATGTCACAATTATTGTTACTTCCATCACGGGTTGTCACGGTGGCGCAGGGGTAGAGTTACTGCCTTGTAGACCCGGGTTCGATCCCGACTACGGGTGCTGTCTATACAGGGTTTGTACGTTCTCCCCGTGACCTGCGTGGGTTTTCTCCAGGATCTTCGGTTTCCTCCCACACTCTAAAGACGTATCGGGTTGTAGGTTAATTTTTAGTAAATGTAAAAATTGTCCCTAGTGTGTGTCGGATAGTGTTAATGTACGGGGATCGCTGATCGGCACGGACCCGGTGGGCCGAAAGGGCCTGTCTTACTGCGGGGACCCAATTTGCGAGTTTCGAAGAGTTTGCGCTGGACTCAAGCTCACAGCATGGTCGACACTTAGTCCTAGGATGTCCGAGGAGATCACTGTAACTCTTCTTCATGCTCGAGGGAAGTTCCTGCATACTCGCGCCCTCAGTTTGGTCGAGGGAAATTTTTCAGCATGCTGAAAATTTTTCCGCAAGTAAAAATTGGTCGGCATGGTTCTTTTTAACTCGTAGTGCAGTGGAGTGGGGTCGCTATGTAGCAGTCGAGGTAGCCGTAGGCAATCTCCTTTGCTGACTGGGCATTTTAATTGGGTCATTGGAGTTTTCAGAACCTAGGAAAACCGACCGGTAATGTTAAATGCCCCCTCCACACTCTCTAAAGGAGTTACCGTGCACTGTGCCAGCCGTCTTTTACCTTCCTGTTCATCCCGGGTGTGAATTTCAGACAGCGCTCCCCCGCTTTCACTGGCCCCCGCCTTTGCGATGTGCGTGTGTGAGCTGACGGTCGATCCAGCTCGCGGTTTCATCGCTGACGGTCGACCCAGCTCGAGGTTTTTCAGGCGAGTGCCCTCGAGCTTGAGGGTCGAAGACAGTTGCTGAAAAGTCACGTTAGTGGGACAGGCCCTGAAGGGCTTGTTTCCGCGCTGTATTTCTAAACTGAACTAAACTAAACCACGACTGATAGTCTGTTCCAGGAACCCATCACTGCGTAAAAAACTTGCCAGACACATCACCTTAAAACTTTCCTCAATGTCCTCCAGTTTCTAGGAAAGAACTGCAAATGCTGGTTTAAATCAATGGTAGACACAAAATGCTGGAGTAACTCAGTGGGACAGGCAGCATCTCTGGAGAGAAGGAATGGGTGACGTTTCGGGTCTGATGAAGGATCTCGACCCGAAACATCACCCATTCCTTTTCTTCAGAGATTCTGCCTGTCCCGCTGAGTTACTCCAGCATTTTGTGTCTACCTTTGACATTTCTACCCCAGGTAAAATATTCTGACTGTCTAGCCCTGTGCGTGTCTCTGATAATTGTATAGACTTCTATCAGATCTTTCTTCAGCCTCCTACTCTTCAGACAAAACAATCCAATTTTGTTCATCCTCTTCTTGTACCTCGTATTCTCTGATCCAGGCAGCAGGCTGATAAATCTTTTCTGCACAGTTCTCAAACTCACATCCTTTCTGTAATGAGGTAGCCACAACTGCACACAACACTCCAAATAAGGCTCAACCAAAGTTTTACAAAGCTGCAATTGACTTCCTAACTCTTACACTCAATGCCACAACTGATGCCGTAAGCATACCACATACTGTCTTTACCACTCTATCCACTTGTATGGCTATATTTGATGAGATATGGACTTGGACTTCAAGATCCCTCTGCACCAAAGATCATAGAGCGGAGCAAGATAGTCCGCTCATCGAAAAAGCCATAGTAGGTCATGGGTAATCCTCAGCACCATTTCCGTAACCGGCTTACGTCTCTGCTCCAATCTATGATCTTTGGTCATGGCGTCCGCTCTATGATCTTTGGAGTGAACTATCTTGATCCGCTGTATGATCTTTCGTTTACACCGAAGATAGACACAAAAAGCTGGAGTAACTCAGCGGTTCGGGCCAGGCAGCATCTCTGGAGAGAATGAATGGGTGACATTTCAGGACGAGACCCTTCTCACCCAGGTGTTAGATAAAGTTAATTATTTTTCGTTTGATTACATATAATTATGCCGTGCTCTAAAACTGCAGACGCTAGCTTCAGCTCCTAGCTCAATATGTATGAAATTGTTGCAATGCAGAACACAGTCCTGAATCACGAAAGACTGATGCATTTCATTTGCCCAAGTGCATGCTGCACGCAGAACTGTTGCGGTTCCTAATGGATCGTATTGGGAGTCAAAAATCAAATTATAATTTGATGTTTCTTGATGCAGTTTCTTGATTGTGAATTAGGAATTTATGCACTCAGGACATTTCCTTGATTTGTGTTTTGGGAAAATATAATTGGTTTCTATTTCAAATGGTTTACACCGTTAACTAATCACAACTGAAGTAAACTCTTTTAAAAACACGTTGTTCCTGCAATTTATTATTTACGCGGTTTAAAAAAAAAATATATGAATACCAATTAGCAGAATATAGGGTAACCAGTTATGACCATGTGTAACTATTCATTTTACAGCAAAGAAATATTTAGATTTTAAAACACAGGCATTTTAAGAGTCGGATTACAGTAACGGTGCCTTAACATTAAGTGTTCCATTTCTCTACAAATCACCAAAATGCTACCCATAATAAAAAAAATAATTTGAGTTCCGTGTAAACGTCTATCACTTTTATTTATTCAATCCAAAATGAAAAGGCGAAATGTCAAAAAAATGCTAATCATTACAAGCTTTTTTGGTTGTTTGTGGCAAGAATCTTCATGTTGTATTGTCATTTGCTTTTACGCGCATTAAAACGAGTAAAGAAAATAACTCTACTGGGCTAAGTGCAGCGAGATTCCGAATTGCTGTATTTTTCACCCATTCAAATGGGTCCCAAAGCATTGATTTTAGAAACTGTCATACAGGTAATGAAAAGAGGGGAATGAAGTATGTATTTACTGGTGATTAATACATGCCCGGGATCGGTTTCAACGCAGGATGAAGTTAAGTACATAACTGGAGCCAGGTGCATTAATCATCCTTGAACACAAAGATCAGCTCCGCTCTATGATCTTTGCTTGAACACTCACTGTTGTATTTCGATCGCAATTGTACCCTCGACTGGACAGACTGATGTGAGTATAGGAAGGAGCTACAGATACGGATTTAAACCGAAGATAGACACAAAATGCTGGAGTAACTCAGCGGGACAGACAGCATCTCTGTAGGGAAGGAATGGGTGACATTTCGGGTCAAGACCCTTCTGCACTAATTCCTTCTCTCCAGAGATGCCGCATGTCCCACTGAGTTGCTCCAGCATTCTGTGTCTATCTTCAGTTTAAACCAGCATCTGCAGTTCCTTCCTAAGCATTGCCCTCTCCTTCACGCAATTTTTAATGTTCAAATTGCAGATAATGCAGGCCATTGAAATATTGCTCTGACAGCAAGCAAACATTTGCTAAAATTAATTCCATCCTGAGCTGTAAGCAAAAGCTCTCATCCGTCCGCCTCAAAAAAGACAATGGTTGCATGCTCCGATTCCATTCTAAGTTAGTATTTCAGAAACATTTCAATTACAATACCAAATCATTCCCTTGATAGTTTTCCTCATTTCTATTTTCAAATGACTGTAGAGAATATATCACTCCCGTACACTCTCACCAAATCGTTCAGTTTTTTACAAGGCGTTGACTTGACTTTAGGCATTTTGACGCTTGCAGGGGTAGATCCTATAGGAGCGGGGATGCAGACCTCTACAGGCAGGCCAAATATAAGCTGAGAAGAGGAATTAGAGCTGCCAAGGAAAGGTACTCTGGGAATTTGAGGAGCAAGTTCTCAGCAAATGACTCTTCTTCAGTGTGGAAGGGCTTGCAAGAAATCACAAGCTACAAGAGGAAAACCCCCTGCTCCTTGGACAATCGTCAGCTGACCAACCACCTGAACGAGTTCTACTGCAGGTTTGATAAACAGAAACTTAACCTTGGTACCCCCACACCCCATCCCAACCAACACTTCACACCTACTTAAAGCATGACTCCAGTTCCAGTTTGAAAAGACTGGACCCTTTCCCACGCATAACATGTCCCTCTCCACTTCACACCCACTTACAGCCGGGTTTCGTTAAATTGCGTTAAAACGGCAAAAAACGGCTAATTAATTCCATCCTGAGCACTCAATCATGAATAAGGCATTATCTTCCTGAAATCATCAAAAAAAGACATGAAAAGGCACATGGCATTTATGGCAAAATCCTGGCTCTACTGATGACACATTCCACGGAAGTCGGGTCCGGTTTGCTAAAATGGCGGACGTCTCGCCCTACACGTTAGTCCATTGGATTTTGCAGGAGTGGACCATCTTGCTCCGCTCTATGATCTTGGCTCTGCATATCAATGCCGTAAAGGATATTTGGTCCAAGTAATTTATATACATCACATACAACGGCGACTTCTCCCGCTCGAATTGCGGGTTGAGAGTGACCTGGAGCGGGGCCTTACATCGCCCGGCGCGGCTTTAAATTGCCGCGGACTTGCTAGCACCCGCCGGGGACTCCAACATCAAGACCCGGAGCAGGGCCTTACATCGCCCGGCGTGGCTTTAAATGGCCACAGACTTGCTAGCGCTCGTCGGGGGCTTTGACTCTGACATCGGGAGAAGAATGGAGAGCAGGGGAGAGACAAGACTTTGCCTTCCATCACAGTGAGGAGGAGATTCACTGTGATGGATGTTTGTGTAAATTGTGTTGGTGTGTGTCTTGGTTCTTTTCTTGTATGGCTGCAGAAACCAAATTTCGGTTGAACCTCATGTGAGGTTCAAATGACAAATAAATGGTATTGTATTGTATTAATAATAATAATACATTTTATTTATGGGCGCCTTTCAATAGTCTCAAGGACACCTTACAAAAATTTAGCAAGTAGAGGAAAAACATGTAAGCGGAATGAAATAAATAGTAGAGATATGACTAGTACACAAATTAGAGACAGAATTCAATTCAAAACACAATATGAGGCAATTCAAGCACAGATGAAAAGGGAGGGGGACGTGGGGCTAAGGATAGGCAGAGGTGAAGAGATGGGTCTTGAGGCGGGACTGGAAGATGGTGAGGGACACGGAATTGCGGATCAGTTGGGGGAGGGAGTTCCAGAGCCTGGGAGCTGCCCTGGAGAAGGCTCTGTTCCCAAAACTGCGGAGGTTGGACTTGTGGATGGAGAGGAGACCGGCTGATGTGGATCTGAGGGACCGTGAGGGTTGGTAGGGGGAGAGGAGGTCAGTGAGATATGGGGGGGGCCAGATGGTGGAGGGCTTTGTAGGTGAGGACCAGGAATTTGTAGGTGATCCGGTGGGAGATGGGAAGCCAGTGAAGTTGTTTGAGGACTGGAGTGATGTGATGCCAGGATTTGGTGTGGGTGATGAGTCGGGCGGCTGCGTTCTGGACCAGTTGGAGTCGGTTGATGTAGGTGGAGCTGATGCCAAGGAGAAGTGAGTTGCAGTAGTCCAGTCGGGAGGAGATGAAGGCATGGATGAGTCTTTCAGCAGCGGGAGGTGTGAGAGAGGGTCCGATTTTGGCGATGTTGCGGAGGTGAAAGAAGAAGGTTTTAATGACATGGCGGATGTGAGGCTCAAGGGAGAGGGTGGAATTGCATTGTATTGTATTGTACAACAGAGATCCGAGCACTGCTCCCTGCAGAGTACCTCTGGTCACAGAACTCCAACCAGAATTATATCCTTCCACCACTACCCTCTGTGTTCTATGGGTAAGCCTGGTCTGAATTCAAGTCACTGAGGATCCCATGCAACCTAATCATCTGCATCATTAGTCAGTATGGATAGAACTGAGGAATTATAAGGGTAAAAAGACCCTAATGGGAGTTATTTACAGGCCCCCAAACAGTAGTCTGGATATAGGGTGCAAGTTGAATCAAGAGTTAAAATTGTCATGTCGCAAAGGTAATCCTACAGTTGTTATGGGATATTTCAACATGCAGGTAGACTGGGAAAATCAGGTTGGTGCTGGACCCCAAGAATGGGAGTTTGTGGTGTGCCTCTGTGAAGGATTCTAAGAGTAGCTTGAACTGGAGCAGACCAGGGAGAAGGCAATTCTGGATTTAGTGTTGTGTAATGAACCGGATTTGAGGTTCATTAAGGGAACTTGATGTAAAGGAGCCATAAGGAGGTAGTGACCATAATATGATAAATTTTAATCTATAATTTGAGAGGGAGAAGAGAAAATCGGAAGTGTCAGTATTACAGTTGAATAAAGGGGACTATGGAGCCATGAGGGAAGAGCTGACCAAAGTTGACTGGAAAGATACCCTAGCAGGGATGACAGTGGAACAACAATGGCAGGTGTATCTGGGAATAATACAGAAGGTGCAGGATCAGTTCATTCCAAAGAGGAAGAAAGATTTCAAGGGGAGTAAGGGGCAACCATGGCTGACAAGGGAAGTCAAGGACAGTATAAAAATAAAAGAGAAGAAGTATAACATAGCAAAGATGAGCGAAAAGCCAGAGGATTGGGAAATGTTTAAAGAGCAACAGAAGATAACTAAAAAGGCAATACGGATAGAAAAGATGAAGGTAAGCTAGCCAAGAATATAAAGAGGATGGTAAAACCTTCTTTAGGTATGTGGAGGAAAAATTTAGTTAAGACCAAAGTTGGACCCTTGAAGACTGAAACAGGTGAATTTATTATAGGGAACAAGGAAATAAACGGCAGACGAGTTGAACAGGTACTTTGGATCCGTATTCACAAAGGAAGACACAAACAATGTCCCTGATGTGCTATTGGCCAGAGGATCTAGGATGACGGAAGAACTGAAAGAAATTCACATTAAGCAGGAGATCGTATTGGGTAGACTGATGGGACTGAAGGCTGTTAAATCCCCAGGTCTGCATTCCAGGGTACTTAAGGAAGTGGCTCTAGAAATCGTGGACGCATTGGTGATCATTTTCCAATGTTCTATAGATTCAGGATCAGTTCCTGTGGATTGAAGGGTAACAAATGTTATCCCACGTTTTAAAAAAGATGGGAGAGAGTAAACAGGGAATTCTAGACCAGTTAGTCTGACATCGGTGGAGTCAATTAAAAAGATGAAATAGCAGCACATTTGGATAGCAGTAATAGGATTGGTCCGAGTCAGCATGGATTTACAAAGGGGAAATCATGCTTAACTAAACTTCTGGAATTTTTTGAGGATGGAACTAGGAAAATAGACAAGGGAGAGCCAGTGGATGTAGTGTACCTGGACTTTCAGAAAGCATTTGATAAGGTCCTACATAGGAGATTAGTGGGCAAAATTAGAGCACATGGTATTGGGGGTAGGGTACTGACATGGATAGAAAATTGGTTGGCAGACAGGAAACAAAGAGTAGGGATTAATGGGTCCCTTTCAGAATGGCAGGCAGTGACTAGTGGGGTACCGCAAGGCTCGCTGCTGGGACCACAGCTATTTACAATATACATTAATGATTTAGATGAAGGGATTAAAAGTAACATTAGCAAATTTGCAGATGACACAAAGCTGGATGGCAGTGTGAACTGTGAGGAGCTTGCTATGTGGATGCAGGGTGACTTGGACAGGTTGGATGAGTGCGCAGATGCATGGCAGATGCAATTCAACGTGGATAAATATGAGGTTATCCACTTTAGTGGCAAAAACAGGAAGGCAGATTATTATCTGAATGGTGTCAAGTTGGGAAAAAGGGAAGTATAACAAGATCTGGGGGTCCTTGTTCATCAGTCACCGAAAGTAAGCATGCAGAAAGTAAGCATGGCATGTTGGCCTTCATAACAAGAGGTTGAGAATAGGATCCAAGAGGTCCTTCTGCAGTTGTACAGGGCCCTAGTGAGACCACACCTGGAGTATTATGTGCTGTTTTGGTCTCCAAATTTGAGGAAGGACATTCTTGCTATTGAGGGAGTGCAGCGTAGGTTCACAAGGTTAATTCCCGGGATTGCGGGACTGTCATGTGTTGATAAAATGGGGCGGCTGGGAATGTATACTCTGGAATTTAGAAGAATGAGAGGGGATCTTATTGAAACATATAAGATTATTAAGGGTTTGGACACGCTAGAGGCAGGAAACATGTTCCCGATGTTGGGGGAGTCCAGAATCAGGGGCCACAGTTTAAGAATAAGGGGTAAGCCATTTAGAACGGAGTTGTGGAAAAACTTTTTCACACAGAGGGATGTCAATCTGTGGAATTCTCTGCCTCAGAAGGCAGTGGAGGCCAATTCTGTGGATGCTTTCAAGAGAGAGTTAGAAGATAGCGGAGTCAGGGGATATGGTTAGAAGGCAGGAACCGGGTACTAATTGTGGATGATCAGCCATGATCACAGTGAATGGCTGTGCTGGCTTGAAGGGCCAAATGGCCTCCTCCTGCACCTATTATCTATTGTCTATTGCGTTACCAAGTGGAACTTTGTCAAAGGCCTAAATAACTAAAGTCCTGTAGTCAACATCCACTGTCCTACCCTAAACAATCACCTTTATTGACTCCTCAAAAAAATCAGTCAAGTTTGTAAATCTTGCTGACCTAATTTTCCCATTCTCTTCCAAATTAGAGTAAATATAATCCTTAATAAGCCTCCCCAATTGCTTCCCTTCCACTGATGTGAGCCTAGTAGAACAGAGAAAAGTACAGCACAGGAACAATGCCATTGGTCCATAACATCAGTGCCTTACATAATGCCAAGATAAACTAACCTCATCTGCCTACACACTATCCATATGCCTCCATTCTCTGCATACACATGTGCCTATCTAAAAGCCATAATCGTATCTGCTTCCACCACCACCCTCACAACGTGTAAACACCTTGCCCCACACATCTCCTTTAAACTTTACAATATACATTAACCTTTAAGCTGTGTTCTCTAGTCTTTGACATTTCAGCACTGGGGAGAAAGATTCTGAATGTCTACCCTATCTGTGCCTCTTATAATTTTATATACGTCTCCCTTTAACCTCCAGTGTTTGACAGAATACAATCCAGGTTTGTCCAACCTTTCCCAAAAGCTAATACCCCCTAATCCAGGCAGCATTCTAGTAGACCTCTTCTGTACGCTCTCCAAAGCCTCAACATGCTTCCTGTATTGGGGCCCCCCATAACTTAAGGGCGGCACGTAGCACATCGGTAGAGTTGCTGCTTTGCAGCCCCATACTCCAAAGACGTACAGATTTGTCAGTTAATTGGCTTGGTAAAATTGTAAATTGTCCCTAGTGTGTGTAAGGTAGTGTTAATGTGCGGGGATCGCTGGTCGGTGTGGAATCGGTGGGCCAAAGGGCCTATTTCCGTGCTGTATCTCTAAACTAAACAGCATGCAATACTACAAATGCAGCCTAAATAAAGTCTTATTAAGCTGCAACATGACTTTGATTTTTATACACAATTAGACCAAGTGGGACCCATTGGGCCCCGTTCCCCCAACTTAATATTTCACCACTCACCCATAGCCCCCAACTGTGCAGGCGCGGCTCATTTCCCCTCATCCACCAACACTCCCACCTCCACCTCTTCATCCTCCCTTTTCTTTCCTCTCCTCCTCTCCTCCTCCACTCCCTTACTCACATCTCCCTCTCCTTTTCCCTACCCTCAGTCGCTCCCTCCGTCCCTCCATAACCCACTCCCGTCCCCACCCCCCTTGACGTCGTTGTGAGGTGGAAGCCACTGCATTTTTCATTTTATGTAAATGAGATCCCATTGTGATGTCATGGTGGAACACTGCTGTGTTTTTTAAAACTGAGTTTTTTAAATGTAAATGAGATGTCATTGTGGGGTGGAACACTGCTGATGGGCAGTTTATGTAAATGAGATCACATTGTGAAGTCATAGCTGCTAACTGCCAGTGCAAGTTCAAGTGATTTTTGTCAAAGTGGGATTTTGTAAAGTTTAAAATGTGAATAACTTGTAAAATATACCATCGATCTGAATGAAACTTGATATACCACACACCAGGACAATGGTAAGATGGGACAAAATTTGTAGCGCTATCGTGTACTGTCTTACCGTAATTTCAGAAGCACAGCCCTCTCCCCTCACAGACAGACATAGAAACAAACACGATGAGAGTTTTTAGTATCACACTACTAACTCCCCACACACACACTAACCCCCCTCAGATTAGCTGCTAAATGAGATCCCATTGTGATGTACCCATTCCCCAACGCAACCCGTTCTCCAATGCAGTAATCCCCTCCCTCATTCTAAACTTTAAAAAAAATGCAATTGCACTAAGATTTGTTATCCAAATCTAATCATTAAACTTTGCTGTGCTGGGTTAGGCTGGCAGATTCTTTCCCTGAAGGACATTTGCTGTGAGTGTTCTGGGATAGAAACATTGTAGCGGTAGGGCATTGTGACGTAATAACTGCCAGTGCAGATTTGAAGATATCCAACTTTTAAATGTCACTTTAAAACTTTTAAATCTCCCCCATTACGTCTCTCTCCTTACAACAATGTAAAATCACCCTGAGAACCATGACCTCCAGGTTCAAGAACAGCTTTAGAGATACAGTGTGACTCACCGAGCCTGCGTCGATCACCCCATGCACTAGCACTATCCTACACTCTAGGGACAGTTTACAATTTTTCCCAAAGCCAAATGACCTACAAACCTGTACAAACTCCGTACCGACAGAAAATCTGTATAACATTGGTTTATTGAAACATATTTATGAATAAATCCTCTGCAAGATTATATTTTTCTCTTTATACCAAATTATCTAAATAATATACACCAAAGTAGTTGACCATTACTGATTGCATAATAGTTGTTTGGTTCATTTGAGACTTGGTAGAATTATATAACATAATGAGAGGCATAGATAGGGTAGACAGGGTAGATAAGGTATTGGTCATTTTAAGCAATAAAGATATAAACTAAAACAAAGTGAAATTCCTCTGAAAATGCGCATTCAAAACTTCCTGACCATATTTAAAATTCTTTGACAGGGAAAGTTTGCATCACAGAGTTCTCTTGATAGTCTTTATCTTGTTCACTTCTGACCAAGTGTAGATGAGAGTGAAAAATGGTTTAAGGTATACTAGACCAAGTGGGACCCGTTAGGTCCCATCCCCCAACGCGGTGGGAGGGGGGGGGGGGGGGGGGGGGGTGGGGGGGGAGGGCTGGATCCCGAACGCAATATTCCACCACTCACCCATAGGTCCCAATACTCACCACTCCCTAGAGAGGGAGGGAGGTAGAGAGGGGGGGGGGGGGCGCAGAGAGGCGGGGGGGGGGGGGGGGGGAGTGAGGAAGGGGGAGGGGGTAGAGGGAGAGGGTTGACTGGGAGGGGGAGGGCGTAGAGAGGGAGGGGTGTAGAGAGAGAGGTTGGTGACCGACTCCGAACTCCAGCAACAGCAGCTTCGTCCGCCCCGAATCATGGGGCTTCAATCGGCCTGTTCGCGGGGCCTTTCATCGCCCGGCGCGGCTTAAAATCGGCCGGGGCATCTTCCATCGCCCAGCGGGGGCTTCAACATCGGCAGCCTCGATCGTCTCGACGCAGCAATTTGACCGCTGGGCAGTGGAAGATCCCGCGGCCGATTTTAAGCCGCGCCGGGCAATGAATGACCCCACGAACGGGCCAATTCAAGCATCGCTCTATGATCTTTGCTCCACCAGGATGTCTCCCTCCTCCAATCACCGCACTCTATCCTCAGTCCCACCTCCTACTTCCGCCTCTGACCGACACCTCCCTCCTCCAATCATCATGCTGAATCATTATGTCCTGCCCCCCCCACCCCACTGCCTGCTGAACGACGTCTCTCTCGTCCAATCAGCGTCCTCGATCATCAGTCCCACCACCACTGTCTCGCAGAAAGCCGATATTTGTAATAGTTTTTTTTCCACTAAATTTTACCTTGCATATTTCTTCTTCTCCCCCCGTTTTACCTTTTTAGTTACTTTCTGTTGGTTTTTAAAAGCTTCCCAATCCTCTTGCTTCTCACTAATCTTTGCCATGTTATATGTCTCTTTTCTTTTATGCTGTCTTTGACTTCCTTTGTCAGCCACGATCACCTCATTCTCTAGTATGCTTCTTCCTCTTTGGCATGAAATGATCCTAGGTCTTCCAAATTACTCCCAGGAACTCCTGCCATTGATGCTCCTACGTCATTCCTGCTCCAGTCCTTTTACCATCAACTTTAGCCAGCTTCTCCTTCATGCCTCTGTAGTTACCTTTACTCACAACAGTAATACTGACGCATCTGATTTCATCTTCTTCTCAAACTGCAGGTTGAATCTTATCATATTACTAGACTAAGTGGGACCCGTTGGGTCCCAGCATCATACGGGAGGGCTGGTCACCAACGCAATATTCCACCTCTCCACCAATTCCAATATTGCTCGCCAGTGGGGGGGGGGGCTTTCTGTTGCTCTAGTATGGGTGTTGCGGGCCGAAGGTTCTGGTTTCCAGAGGGCTAGTATAGACATTGTGGGCCGAATGGATTCTTGCAACGATTTTAAAAGCCAACCCAAGGCAAACAATTTGGCTGCAGCCACCTGACAACCAAAATTCATTTTGTGAACACAAACATTTTTAAAAAGGCTTGTCAAACAATTGGGTTGCAGCCACCTGACAACCAAAATTCATTTTGTGAACACAAACTTTTTAAAAAGGTGAGGCAAACAATTTGGCAGCAGCCACATCGAGGGGACTCACCGTGGAGTAGACGTGCGTTCAGTGTTATTCACAGCTCAGAGAGCCGTGACCCTCCCGCCTCCTGGGACTGGCAAAGACTGAGTGAGGCACGACACTTCCGGGTTTTATAGTCCCTCCCCCCTCCCGCCAGCAGAGAGAATGGGGAAATTTTTTAAAACATTAATATCTCTCAGATTTTTTCATCAATGGGAAAAATCCTCTGGTCCCGGAAGGCGGAGGGGGGCTCTGAGCGAGGTGGCCAAAAATAATGGCCGTAGGTGGCAGCGTTCTCTCGGAAATCGCAGCACAGTGAGCCAAAAGCAGTCAAGATCAGACTTTTAGTAATATAGATAGTCACTACCTCCTCTGGGTTCCTTTACATTAAGCTCCCTTATCAAATCCAGTTTGTTATACAATAGCAAGTCCAGAATTGCATTTTCACTAGTAGGCTCGACTACAAGCTGTTCTATGAAGCCATTTCATGGGTATTCAACACATTCTTTCTCTTGGGATCCAGTCAACCTGCATATTGAAATCCCCCATGACCACATGGCCGATTGTATCTCCTGATGTAATTTGCACCCTACATCCTGGACATTGTTCGGAGACCTGTATATAACTCTCATCGTGTTTTTTTTTACCGTTGCAGTTTCTTAGCTTTACTCATTCCTTACCAGCAGAGCTCACCCACCCCATCTGCCCCCCTGTCTTTTTTATAGGGTGTATAACCTTGAATATTCATCTCCCAGCCCCAATCCTCTTTCAGCCATGTCTCTGTGATCCCTCGTCATACATACCAATTTCTAACTACAAGTAACTAGGTTTTCCCACAATATTTGATCCTTGTTTTAACTCTGCTGGAGTTGTCTCCAGCTAACTGACAACTGGCAATTTTCTACCTGTTTGAAAAAATAAATCTCCTTGTTTGCACATAAAGCAACTCCTCTTATTCATGATCAGTTTTCTTGGCCTCAGCCTGGTTTACAAACTGATTACTGCCTCTCCCAACTTGACCTTTAAGTCACCGTAACTATATTGACATTATTTCTCATCATGCTTCTCCAGTATGCAAGGATCTTGGTTTAGCCATATTACAAACTTCCTCAATTTTCTTGTAATTTCCAGCATTTCTTGTAACAGAGGTGTGGCACTTTAAAATGTCAAAACAGGGCAGGACAGTAGAGAGCATGTTGCCTCGTGGCTTGGTTCGGCAACTTGAGCGCCCAGGAGTAGAAAAGACTGCAAAAAGTTGTAAACACTGCCCAGTTCATCATCGGCTCTGACCTCCCTACCATCGAGGGGATCTATCGCAGTCGCTGCCTCAAAAAGGCTGACAGCATCATCAAGGATCCACACCATCCTGGCCACACACTCATCTCCCCGCTGCCTTCACGCAGAAGGTACAGGAGCCTGAAATCTGCAACATCCAGGTTCAGGAACAGCTGCTTCCCCACAGCCATCAGGCTATTAAACTCAACTCAAACAAAACTCTGAACATTAATAGCCCATTGCACTTTATCTGCTTATTTAAGTGTATATATATATATATATTCAATGGTATATGGTCACACTGATCTGTTCTGTATTTATTTATGCCTACTATATTCTGTTGTGCTGAAGCAAAGCAAGAATTTCACTGTCTTATCTGGGACACATGACAATAAACTCTCTTGAATCTTGACATACACAGTAAATATTAATGCCCTGGAGAGTGTTGTAGAACAGAGAGATATGGAGTGCACTTGCTTTGTTCCTGGAAGTGACGAGTCAGGTGGACAGTGTGGTGAAGAAGGCATTTGGCACACGAGCCTTCATTGGGAACAGTAATGAGTACACAAATTGGGACATCTGATGTAGCTGTGCAAGTCAATGATGAGGCTATGCCTGGAGTACTAAGTGCAGTTCGGGTCGACCAGCTATAGGAAGGATATCATTAAGTTAGAAAGGATGCAGAAAAGATTCACCAAGATTTTTACCTGGACTTTCAGTCTTGAGATATAGGGAAAGCCTGTATAGGCTGGGACTTTTATCATTGGAACATAGGAGGCTGAGGGATTATCTTATTGGAATATTTAAAAAATCATAAGGGGACATGGATAAAGTGAAAGCTCACAGTCTTTTTTCCCAGAGTAGAGGATTGTAAAACTAGAGCACAGGTGAGAGGGCCGAGATTTAATACAGACCTCAGGCATAACTTTTTCACTCAGTGAGTAGTCTGTATCCGGAATGAGCTGCCAGGGGAAGCTATAATAACAGATACAATTACAATTTTTAAAAGAGGTTTGTATAGATATATGCTGAGGAAGGGCTTGGAGGGATATGGGCCAATTAAAGGCAAATAGGATCAGCACAGAATGCCAATTTAGTTGACATGGACAAGGTGAGCTGAAGGGCCTGTTTCCATGCTATAAATGAGAATTTACTATCACTGGTCAAAGCATAAATAAAAATAGCTTCTCCCCAAGTGTTCCCCATCTCTATTATGTGTTTTTTTTTAGCAGTGGTTAGAGAAGAATTATGCCTTTTTTCTTTGGATAGTAACTCATATAACCATATAACCATATGTCCTCCAATTTTTCAAATTGTTAAGACATTTTTTTTTTGTGCTGGAACTATCTGCCAAATAAGACAAAGGTACTCCTCAGGTATTCAGAAACAATTAGCACTTCTGAGAATTGGATACAAACATCAGTAGAACAGTCAGAATAAGGTGCGTCTATCAGGTCTTTCCCCTTTGCCTTGGCTGGCTTTCACATCTGCTATTATTATTGTGCAAGAGTTGTTTTCCAGTAACAAGGATTAGTGTGCACTAAAGATGACTCCCTATACAATACAAAATTTTAACATTATTTTGGATGAGTCATTGTACACACATGTCATTGCAAAGTTCAACAGAATGGTCTTGCATGTGTTTGCCAAATTGTATACAGTATACCATTGCAATAACAATCATTCAGAAAGAAACTTGGGTTTTAAAATCTTCCCCATCCTCCCTCAGCTTGCAATGTGCTGATGATACCTGGTCCTATTTGTCCATCAACTTCCTTCATTCCTACCCTTACTCTTAATTCCTGGGCTGTGTGACATGGAACAAAAAACCCCCCAGAAATTCCCCCCAATGCTGGGAAGAGTGATGCTGTCTTCTCCGGTACCTGTAACAGACCCCAAAAGCTGTATGAAACTGATCCAGATATATCATTAGGTTGATGTTGTATTGTGAGAGTTTTGGGCATGATATCTCTACCAACACTAAAACTACGTGTTTTCATCTCTGTAAAATGACCTTGCTTCAGCACATCTACTGTTGAAACCTTCATCTATGTTACCACTGCACGTGGACTTTCCAATGCACTTCTGGTGAGATTTCCATGTTTTATGCTCTGTAAAACTCAGGTGCTTCAAGATACTGACAACAATGTCTTGACTCACTTGAGCATCTCTGTGCTTGATGATATGCACAAATTCTATCAGTTTTATCGTCAAAAAACACAGTAGTTTAGTTAAATACAATTTTCCTTCCTGAAATCTGGAAAAGCTGCAGAGAAGATTTACAAGGATGTTGCCAGGACTTGAGGGCCTGAGCTACAGGGAGAGGTTGCACAGACTATGACTTTATTTCTTGGTGCACAGGAGGCTGTATCATCTTATAAAGGTGGTCATCTTATAAAGGTGTATGAATGAATGAATGAATGAATGAATGAATGAATGAATGAATGAATGAATGAATGAATGAATGAATGAATGAATGAGGGGAAGGGCAGCCAAGACGATAGGGCATAGAATTCAAGGTCTGGAGGGAAAGTTTTAATAGGAACATGATCACCAACGTTTTCACACGCAGGGTGGTGGGGATATGGAACAAGCTGCCAGAGGAAGTAGTTGAAGCAGATGTAATAGCAACATTTAAAGGATACACACAAGGAACTACATATGCTGGTTTACCAAGAAATACATAAAGTGCTGGAATAACTCAGCGATTCAGGTCAGGACAAGGGTCTCAATCTGAAATGCCGCCTTTCCATGTTCTCCAGAGATGCTGCCCAACTTGCTGAGTTACTCCAGCACTTTGTGAACATCTAAAAGGTATTTGGACAAGTACATAGTACAAGTACATTTGGACAAGTACATGCTCAGAAGTGTAAGGAAAAGAAGGGGAGGGCAATTGTAATAGGGGACTCTATAGTCAGGGGGTCGGATAGGCGATTCTGTGGACGCAGACAGGAGTCCCGGATGGTAGTTTGCCTCCCTGGTGCCAGGGTCAGGGATGTGTCTGACCGTGTCCAAGAAATCCTGAAATGGGAGGGAGAGGAGCCTGAGGTTGTGGTGCATATAGGTACCAACGACATAGGTAAAAAAAGAGAAGAGGTCCTGAAAGAAGAATTTAGGGAGTTAGGTAGAGAGTTAAGGAGAAGGACTGGAAAGGTAACAATCTCAGGATTACTGCCTGTGCCACGCGACAGTGAGAGTAGGAATGGAGCGAGGTGGAGGATAAATGCGTGGATGAGGGACTGGTGCAGTGGGTATGGATTCAAGTTTCTGGATCATTGGGACCTCTTTTGGGGAAGGTGCGACCTGCACAGAAAGGACGGGTTGCACTTGAACTCAAGGGGGACCAATATCCTGGCGGGGAGATTTGCAAAGGCTACTGGGGAGACTTTAAACTAGTATGGTTGGGGGGAGGGACTCAAATTGGGAAAGCTAGCAGTCAGTGTGTGAAGCAGGGGGCAGAGAATGGTAGCACTCTGACCCAAAATGTAGGGGAGAGAGAAGAAAAAGAAAAAAATCAGAGAATAAGAGAGGGTGGGTTTCTTAAATGTGTATATTTTAATGCTAGGAGCATTGTAAGAAAAGTGGATGAACTTAGAGCCTGGATTGACACCTGGAAGTATGATGTTGTGGCGATCAGTGAAACATGGTTGCAGGAGGGTTGTGATTGGAAACGAAATATTCCAGGATTTCGTTGCTTCAGGTGTGATAGAATTGGAGGGGCAAGAGGTGGAGGTGTTGCATTGCTTATCAGGGAAGATATTACAGCAGTGCTTTGGCAGGATAGATTAGAGGGCTCGTCTAGGGAGGCTATTTGGGTGGAACTGAGAAATGGGAAAGGGGTAGCAACACTTATAGGGGTGTATTATAGACCGCCAAATGGGGAGCGAGAATTGGAAGAGCAAATATGTAAGGAGATTGCAGATATTAGTAGTAAGCACAAGGTAGTGATTGTGGGAGATTTCAATTTTCCACACATAGACTGGGAAACACATTCTGTAAATGGGCTGGATGGGTTGGAGTTTGTAAAATGTGTGCAGGATAGTTTTTTGCAACAATACATAGAAGTACCTACTAGAGAAGGGGCGGGTACTGGACCTCCTGTTAGGAAATGAGATGGGTCAGGTGGCAGAGGTATGCGTTGGGGAACAGTTCGGGACCAGTGATCACAATACCATTAGTTTCAATATAATTATGGAGAGGGACAAAACTGGACCTAGGGTTGAGATTTTTGATTGGAGAAAGGCTAACTTTGAGGAGATGCGAAAGGATTTAAAAGGAGTAAATTGGGACAGTTTGTTTTATGGGAAAGATGTGGAAGAGAAATGGAGTACATTTAAAGGTGAAATTTTAAGAGTACAGAATCTATATGTCCCTGTTCGGTTGAAAGGAAATCGTAAAAATTGTAAAGAGCCATGGTTTTCAAGGGAAATTGGACACTTGGTTCGGAAAAAGAGGGATATCTACAATAGTTATAGGCAGCATGGAGTAAATGAGGTGCTTGAGGAGTATAAAGAATGTAAAAAGAATCTTAAGAAAGAAATTAGAAAAGCTAAAAGAAGATATGAGGTTGCTTTGGCAAGTAAGGTAAAAGTAAATCCGAAGGGTTTCTACCGCTATATTAATAGCAAAAGGATAACGAGGGATAAAATTGGTCCATTAGAGAGTCAGAGTGGCCAACTATCTGCAGAGCCAAAAGAGATGGGGGAGATATTGAACAGTTTCTTTTCTTCGGTATTCACCAAGGAGAAGGATATTGAATTATGTGAGGTAAGGGAAACAAGTAGAGTAGCTATGGAAACTATGAGGATCAAAGAAGAGGAAGTACTGACACTTTTGAGAAATATAAAAGTGGATAAGTCTCCAGGTCCGGACAGGATATTCCCTAGGACATTGAGGGAAGTTAGTGTAGAAATAGCAGGGGCTATGGCAGAAATATTTCAAATGTCATTAGAAACGGGAATAGTGCCGGAGGATTGGCGTACTGCGCATGTTGTTCCATTGTTTAAAAAGGGGTCTAAGAGTAAACCTAGCAATTATAGACCTATTAGTTTGACGTCAGTGGTGGGCAAATTAATGGAAAGAATACTTAGAGAAAATATATATAAGCATCTGGATAAACAGGGTCTGATTAGGAACAGTCAACATGGATTTGTGCCTGGAAGGTCATGTTTAACTAATCTTCTTGAATTTTTTGAAGATGTTACTCGGGAAATTGATGAGGGTAAAGCAGTGGATGTTGTGTATATGGACTTCAGTAAGGCCTTTGACAAGGTTCCTCATGGAAGGTTGGTTAAGAAGGTTCAATGGTTGGGTATTAATGGTGGAGTAGCAAGATGGATTCAACAGTGGCTGAATGGGAGATGCCAGAGAGTAATGGTGGATGGTTGTTTGTCAGGTTGGAGGCCAGTGACGAGTGGGGTGCCACAGGGATCTGTGTTGGGTCCACTGTTGTTTGTCATGTACATCAATGATCTGGACGATGGTGTGGTAAATTGGATTAGTAAGTATGCAGATGATACTAAGATAGGTGGGGTTGCGGGTAATGAAGAAGAGTTTCAAAGTCTACAGAGAGATTTATGCCAGTTGGAAGAGTGGGCTGAAAGATGGCAGATGGAGTTTAATGCTGATAAGTGTGAGGTGCTACATCTTGGCAGGACAAATCAAAATAGGACGTACATGGTAAATGGTAGGGAATTGAAGAATGTAGGTGAACAGAGGGATCTGGGAATAACTGTGCACAGTTCCATGAAAGTGGAATCTCATGTAGATAGGGTGGTAAAGAAAGCTTTTGGTGTGCTGGCCTTTATAAATCAGAGCATTGAGTATAGAAGTTGGGATGTAATGTTAAAATTGTACAAGGCATTGGTGAGGCCAATTCTGGAGTATGGTGTACAATTTTGGTCGCCTAATTATAGGAAGGATGTCAACAAAATAGAGAGAGTACAGAGGAGATTTACTAGAATGTTGCCTGGGTTTCAGCAACTAAGTTACAGAGAAAGGTTGAACAAGTTAGGGCTTTATTCTTTGGAGCGCAGAAGGTTAAGGGGGGACTTGATAGAGGTTTTTAAAATGATGAGAGGGATAGACAGAGTTGACGTGGAAAAGCTTTTCCCACTGAGAGTAGGGAAGATTCAAACAAGGGGACATGACTTGAGAATTAAGGGACTGAAGTTTAGGGGTAACATGAGGGGGAACTTCTTTACTCAGAGAGTGGTAGCTGTGTGGAATGAGCTTCCAGTGAAGGTGGTGGAGGCAGGTTCGTTTTTATCATTTAAAAATAAATTGGATAGTTATATGG